>NC_064644.1:10637461-10940491 GCF_023864345.2 Schistocerca serialis cubense
CTAATACAACAGAAAATTCAGAATAAAACCTGATAGGAATTCCGTCAGGGCCTGAAGCTTTGTTCAATTTTAACGTTTTCATCTGTTTCTCAATGCCAGACATGAATATCTATTCACTCATCTTTTCAGTGGTACAGGGATTAAACTAGAGGAATACTCCTGGGTTTTCCTTTCTACAGGAACATTCAAAAACAGAGTTAAACATTTCTGCTTCTACTCTGTTACCCTTAGTTTCAGTTCCTGTCTCATCCACTCACGACTGGACACTGACGTTGGTGCCAGTATCAGTTGTTACGTATGAACAGAACTTCTCTAGGTTCTGTGTAAGATATTTTGACAATATTCTGCTATGCTAGTCATTCAAAGCTTATTGCATTGCTCTCTTGACAGACAAAAGTGTTAAACTTAACATCTCTCAATCTACAGCCTTTGTTTTATGTTACATCTACATCTACATAGATACTCCGCAAGCCACGGTAAGGTGCATGGCGGAGGGTACCCTGTATCACTACTTGTCATTCCTCTTCCAGTTCCACTCACAAACAGAGCGAGGGAAAAATGAATGTCTGTACAAATCTGTATGAATCCTTATTTCTTGTGTCTTATCTTCAAGGTCCTTACACTCGATGTATGTGGGGGACAGTACAATCATTTAGCAGTCAGCTTCAAATGTCGGTTCTCTATATTTTCTCAATACTGTTTCTCAAAAAGAATGTCACCTTCCATCCAGGATTCCCGTTTGAGTTTCTGAAGCACCTCTATAATCCTTGCGTGTAGTTCAAGCCTACCGGTAACAAAAATCTAGCCGCCACCTCTGAACTGCTTTGAAGTCTTCATTCAATCTTACCTCATAACAGATCCCAAACACTCAAGCAGTACTCAAGAATAAGTTGCACCATCATCTTATATGTACTCTTTCCTAAAAATTTTCCAATAAACTGAAGATGACCATCTGCCTTTCCTACGACAGTTTTCACATGCTCGTTCCATCTCGTATCGCTTTGCAACATTACGCCCAGATATTTAAATAACTTGACTGTGTCAAGCAGGTCACTAGTGACACTACATTCGAACATTAGAGGTTTGTTCTGTATTAACTTACATTTTTCCACATTTTGGGCTAGATGCCATTCATCACACCAACTGGAAGTTTTTCCTGAGTTGTCTTGTACCTTCCTACAGTCACTCAACTTCAACACTTTACCATACACCATGGCATCATCAGCAAACAACCACAAATTGCTGCCCAACCTGTCTGCCAAATCATTTGTGTGTATGCAGAACAACAGTGGACCTGTCACACTTCCCCAGGGCACTCCTTACGATACCCTTGTCTCCGATGAACACTCACCATCGAGGATAACACATTGGGTTCTATTATTTAAGAAGTCATTGAGCCACTCACATGTCTGTGACCTTATTCCATATGCTCGTACCTTCGTTAACAGCCTGCAATGGGGTCCCATGTCAAATGCTTATGGAGACCTACAAATATGTTGCCCTCCGTCCATAGTTCTTGGTATACCATGAGAGGAAAGGACAAGCTGAGTTTCGCAGGAGTAATGCTTTCTACAACCATGCTGATTTGTGGACATAAGCTTCTTAACCTCAAGAAAGTTTATTACATTCAAACTGAGAATATGTTCAAAGATTCTGCAGCAAACAGAAGTCAGGGATATTAGTCTGTAATTTTGTGTGTCCATTCTTTTCCCTTTGTTATATACTGGAATCACCTACGCTTTTTTCCAGTCGCTTGGGACTTTGTGCTGGGTGAGAGATTCACGATAAATGCAAGCTTGCTAAGGGGCCAATGTCGTATTGCACTCTTTGTAAAATCTTACTGGGATTCCATCTGGACCTGGTGATTTATTTCTTTTCAAATCTTCAAGTTCTTTCTCTACGCCAAAAAGGGATTGAATGGAAGCCTTACACCTGTTTAGCAATTTTACATATAACATGTCCATATCAA
Source organism: Schistocerca serialis cubense (assembly GCF_023864345.2). Taxonomy (NCBI): domain Eukaryota; kingdom Metazoa; phylum Arthropoda; class Insecta; order Orthoptera; family Acrididae; genus Schistocerca; species Schistocerca serialis. The sequence goes on from NC_064644.1 coordinate 10,639,431, forward strand.
TTAAGATATTGTTTGAATATAAAGACGGCATAGGAGACAGTACCTCCTCTATACTACACAAAAGAAGTTCATAAACTGAGAGACCAAAAATTTCACTGTCATAGTTTATGAGCTTTCCTGTGTGTCGCTATGTGAAAATAGAATCATGAATGACAAGAACATAAGCTCACCTGCACTGAGCCTGACAGGGTCAATGCGTAGCAAGTTGAGCAAAGTGACCAAGCGTGTCAGTAAGGTCCTGGGCCGAGTTTTACCACATGCCTGTAACGTCTCCACGTTGGATTCAGACTTCAGCCAGTCAGCCAAGACTTGTATGGCTTCAAGCAGCCGACCTTCACCAACCATAAGCTCCAAGACGTCGGCAGGTTCAAGAGCTCTTTCAGTTACCCCACTGCCAATTCCTTCACTGACTCCATTCTGCAACTGTTGCCCAGTTGTTGCACTTGGTTGTTCAGCAGACACCTTTTTGTCATCCAGCTTATTGTTGTTGTTATTTTGTTCGTTTTTCTGCAGATGTTTCTCATTTGTATCATTCGAGTGCAAACTGACATTTCCAGGCTTTCCTGGGCACTGTTCTTGCATCTGTGGCAAACCATTAACTTTAGCTTCAATTGTACCCACCTGAAAAAAAGTTTGAATGTTCATACATTAAAAAATATTATATGATTTACAAGAGAGAGTTCACATCAACAAGCACACATTGCTATTTAATCATGGATTTAATTATACAAAAGAAACTGGATTAGCATAAACTGTTTCACACCTGGGTACTACTGGATGTTTCATCAGATTCATCTTCTTCTTCCTCAGAGCTCAGCACAATAGGTTCTTCACCTTCTGAGTTCGCTTCATCAGAGCTGGAAGACAGTGGATAGAAAAATTCTCCTCCTGAAAGAAAATACAAGTAATATTTCATTTGAAGAAGATATGTACTACTTAAAAGCAAAAACTCTAAAAATATTTTGCTGATATGCATATATATATCAAGTAATCGTAAAGCAAATATTACAATAACGGAAAACCTATGAGAGAGAACAAGTAACAGTTTAATAACATATGACATCTCAAAACTTTCCTTATTTCTTTCACTCTTCAGAAAGGAATATTTACTATACTGCCGAGACTGTGGACATTCATTGACTGAGCAAATGCTTATATGGAGGAAAGAAATTCCTGCAACCTGTAGCTACCTAAGTACTAAGATCCCAAGATCCAACCAATGGACTGGATTATGCACACCGCTAATGACGCATACACTGCTAACGAGGCATATACCGGTAACGGGCTTTACACTGCTAACAGTACATACACCAACAGTTCACACAACGCCTCCAGCTGGCTCCTAGTAGCATCCACCAACAATCTCCACAAAGAAAGATCAGGAATACAGATTAAACTCTATAAAGTCACACAAAAGCATACACCCAAACTTCCACAGGAACAAATTGAATTTATTGGACACAAAGGAATCGCAGACATTGGGTGCAACTGGCATTGATTTAAATCAATGGGGAAAGTCGAAAACTTATGCCGGACCGGGATTCAAACCCAGGTCTCCTGCTTACTAGGCTGATGCTTTGACCACTATGCCATACGGACACAGAGGTCACTGCAACTGCACGGAATACCCTCGCATGCCTCCTGTCAGGCCAAGATTCTCAACTTATCCATACACTACTAATGTGGTGCCCCTTGACCGTTATCCCCATTAGTAATGTGTCTGGATGGCTCACTGGTCAGAGCATCCGCCTAGTAAACAAAAGATCCCAGTTCGAATCCTAGTCTGGCACCAACTTTCCCCACTGATTTAAATCAATGCACACTCCCAACCAATGTCTGCAGTTTCTTTGTCTTAAATCATAGTAGCTGGTGGATCAAAATGGTGTCTACTCTGCTGGACATGCCCAAAAGGGTGGACACCACATATATGGAATTTACTGTCTTCAATTAAACCTCGGCAATGTGACCTCTCAGGATTTCTTCGTGTGACTGATTATCACACAGGAGTTTAGGGTCTTCAGCTGTGTTGTGGATTCCACTTTATACACAGCATTTTGACAACAGACGCAATCGTCTTGTTCAGGAGCTGCACACTGTGCCATTCTGCATACTCATGGCATGAACTCTAACTGCGCTGTGTACTACTGTTGGTGTAGAGTTGCTATCTGTAACAGAGCTTGACAACAGTGCCCACTATGCTCTTTGATGCTCAACTGTTTTTCAGAGGCCATATTGTTATTCTTTTAAAAGCACACTCTCTCAGCACTTTCCAGCTCTGGAGGATGAGACATCTGGCAAAATCTCAATATATTGAGAATGAGACCTCAAACCTTCTTTAAATTTAAACATCGGTCCTGGTTTATTAGGGTTTTCCAACATCTGTATTTTGATGGACTTCTTAATTACAACACCAAATAAACTTTATGTCTACACAATGATAAAACATTTCAGTTTATGACTATACTCTAGGCAGTATTCAGCAACAGTTGATTTGCTCAGTTGTAGTCAGGTGTATCACCGATGTTCTAATAGATTGCCCCACAAACAACAGGCTGCACTTGTATGTAACATGGTACGCAACTGGCTTTCATAGACTTAGATCATCTTTAAGATTTAAAAAAAATTGCTTTACTACACTCTTCAGGCATGTTCTCATATCAACTTATTTCCTCTTTGAGGGAAAATATTATGAACAAACTGATGGCAAGGCTATGCGTAATCTGTTGTCATATGTTGTGGCAAACCTGTACACCTGGAAGCTTTTGAGGTAAACACACTAGAATCTGCCAGTTCAAGCCAACATGTTTCTACTGATATGTCGATGACACATTTGTGATGAGGTCACATAAGACAGAAAAAACATGAAAAGTTCATGGAATAACTTGGAAAAGAGGGCCAGCTACTTTTCCCTGGCATATTAGTTAAGAGAAGAAAGTACAGGTCTACAGTTCACAGTGTATACTAAAAACCCATGCACACTGACGTCTATCTCAATGCTTCAAGCTATCACCATCGGCCTCAAAAAATTTTGCTTTTAAAGATTCTATCTCACTGTCAGACGAGAAGAGCCTCACTGAAGAATCACCTATGAATGGTGTTCCAAAGGAATGGTACCCAGATTGACAAACTGAGTGAGCACTGATTTTGAAATTAACAATGTCCAAAGCAAACCCGACTCACAACACCCTTTCAGTATAACCTAGGCTTAACCAAAATATCACCTTTCAGTCTAACGTAGATTCTCAAACAAAATATCATATTTCAACCTTAGCTAAACCTTTGGTTGTGCTACAAATCAGGCTGTCAACATAAACATCACTCACAAAATTATAAAAATAATACTGCGTAAATATTGTAACGCCAAAGTTTAAATTGCAATACTGGCCAACTGTGAAATGAATTTCAGAGTTGTGGATGACAAAGCAGTTTTGACAATGGCATGCAAAGAAAGGACAAGTATAGCCCACTGCTTAGATTTAATCCTAATCATCAACCATACTGAACACCCCTTGCAAGAGACAGAGAACAGAATCAACTGCCTGAACATACCAGGAGCAACAATCATAATCCACAAGACCATGCAATAGTAAACTAAATAAAGGTTTGCAAATGGCCCATTCCGAAACTAATAGTATGGGAAACAAGTCAGAAATCACAATGAATGTCACTAAATACAATCATATGATAGAAGTTAGAGAAGACCCAATAGAGATAGGAAGAAGACACTGATAGACATTTTAATGTCCACTGTTGAAGTGGAGATATGTAGAATACATATAGATGCCTTAGTTCAGTGGTAGTCAACCTGGTCACTACTGCCCACTAGAGGACATTCCAGATTTCACGGTGGGTGGCATGTGGTGGGGTTTTCAAAAAATTATCATTATGTTTTCATAAAATTTTCACATTAAGTATTTGATACACAACAACAACAACAATAATAATAATAATAATAATATAGAGGCACTAAAGTGGGTGGTAAGTAAAAAAATGACTACTTCTGCCTTAGTGGATTCAGTGAGTGAGCCAAGAGCTATCTCAGAAGATTTATTTTCGCGAATTAATAACCTGATTGCCTTCCCAACATTTCCTGTTAATGGCGTACATATTGTCAGTGTTGTAGATAATCAAAGTAAACCCATCAAGGTCAGGTGCTAGTACAATTTAGAATTCAGGTGAATACAAGCCGAGCAAGTTGATTGTTGGATCTCTTAGTGTTTGATTAGTTCTTGGTATTGATTGGTTGACAGAGATAAAATGGAAGGTGGACTTTGTGAAGAGAACTGTTTGCCTGCGAGGTTACATAGTGGAGAGAAGAGAGTATTCAGTGGCAAAGATAACAGGGGCACTGCACACGTGAACATGATGTTAATGCATTTTCAAGAGGAGGAAACCCCAGTTTTAAGTGATTCTGGGGAAGATACAGAATTATGAGAGGGTAATGGTGATGAGGACGCTCTGTCTAATATTTAAAACAAGGCTCAGATGCTAGAAGCTGAACAGAAAGAACTGACTGAAATATTAAGATGCTACACCAATATATTTTCAAAAATGCATCGTTTGCATCTGCAAAATTAATTTCAAGGATCATGAAACATTTTTCAGGAAATCTTACCGAATACCTTCTGCCAAGAGAGTAGCAGTCACTAAAGAAATAAAAAAAACATTAGACCATCACATAACTGAACACTCAGGTAGTGAGTATTCTAATCTCAACAACATAACAACAAAGAAGAATGGCAAAGTGTGTATAATCATCGAGGCTCATGGAGTGAAAGTTTATCGATGTAAAATACTTAAGCAGCATCAATCTGCCGAGCAATTACTAGCAACAATTGTTAGAAGAGGACAGCACAAAGTGCACAGCCTTTTTACGTAACGGAAGATGCTACCATTTAAAGAGAATATCTTTTGTTCCTTCAATATCTGAAGCAGTCTTTATGAAATCACTGGATGAAGTTCTGAAAGAAGAATTACTGAAGTGAGTAAGTCTCTACATAGACAATATTCTAATTAGCACTACTTCATGGGAAGAACACTCAGACATTCAAGGTATACTCAGACTACGTATTATTATATATCTCCCACACTCAACCAGGTGTTCAATTACTGTTACATTAAGTAAATTATTTTATACAGATACCCTGATTTTAAAACACACTATATGATAAAAAAAATTAAGCACCCATAAGATATGAACAGATGTTAATTTAACCTCACATGTAAATAACTGTAGAACTGCAATTCTCTGTGACACACTGTACGGCCACCAAAGCGCATTAGTGTTGTTACCAAGCCTGGTAGGGGTTATGTGGGGTGTAAATAGCACCACATACGGTGTGGTCACTGTCAACGACACAGAGACAGGTCCTCATGTGAGACAGTGTTATTCGCACCTGACAGAGATGGATATGGGTCTGTTTGTGGGTACCCATTTGGCCAGTTGGTTAAATTGTACAATATACAGATTTGCGAGACATTTGGTTGTGTCAGTGACCCAATGTTGGATTGCATGGAAACATGAGGAGCAAGGTTCTGGTCTACCACGTCTGACCACCACAGAGAAGATCACTGTATTGTGTACAGGGGATATGCAAAATAATGCAAATAGTGGTAGAAATGGAATGGATGTGTTTGACGGTCAACAATGCAGGTAAGGCACACGTCACACTGGACTGTGCGTGTTCAGTATGGATTAGAAATCAGTGCAGGTTGTTCACGAGTAACGCACACTTCCTATTTGCATTCAGAGGCTGAGGCTGCCGTGCAATGAAAGACCTAACAGAGTTTCAAAGAGAGTAGATTGTGGAGGCCCGATTAGCTGGAGCATCAGTAACCAAGGCAGCCAACATACTGAACGTTTCAAGAGAAAATGTTTCAACAGTCGTGAAAGCCTACACAAAACATGGAAAGACATCATTGTGTAAATGTAATAGTGGGAGCAAATCAAAACTAAATGACAGAGATCGCCGTATGCTAACACAAATTGTTTCAAAACAACACAAAACTATGGTGGCTAAAGTGGCTGAAGAAACATCTTCGAGATCCCACACTATCAACACTGTCTGCCGAGGACTCCATAAAGCGAATATTCATGGACGAACTGCTATACCAAAAACATTAGTGATGACAACCAATCCAAAGAAGTGTAAAACATGGTACCAGGAGCATAAATCCTCAATGGCTGAACAATGGAAATACGTCATATGGTCCAACAAGTCAACGTTTTTATTTCCAACATTAGGCCAGGTTTATGTCTGGAGAACACCAAAAGAAGCCTATAATCATGATTGATTCCAACAGTTAGGCACGGAGGTGGAAGTGTGATGCTGTGGGCAGCCATATGATGGTATTCTGTGGTCTCATCATTACTCTCAAAGGCCGAGTTAAAGCCAACAATTATGTGAACATTTTAAGTAATCAGGTGCGCCCAATGACTCAAACATTGTTCCCAACAATGATGCCATATTTCATTCACACAGCCAGCCAGCACAGTACAATCATTGTACGAGGAGTATGCAACTGAACTGCAGCGTCCTCCTTGGCCAGCACAGTCCCCGGACTTGAATATTATCAAACCCTTAGGGGTGGTACTGGAGCACAGACTCCAGAGTAGATATCCAGCTCCCTCATGACTGCAGGAGTTAGAAGAGGTTCTGATCGAAGAGTGGCATAACATTCCACTGGAGACTATACAATTATTATACGCCAGTATTCCAAGAAGAATTGCAGCTGTATTACGGCCAAATGGGAGTCCAACCCCTTTTTAATAAACCACTCCCAGGTAGGTACAGGTGTTCATATCATTTTGCCTATCCCCCGTGCATGTGCACCAAGTACATCACAACAACTCACATCTGCACATGCCATCCAAGAACAAGTACCAGAGTCCCTGCAACATTCTGTGTCATCCCCTGCCATTTGTGACTACTGAACTTTTGTCAACGCATAGACTGCCTGTTAACACCATAACACAAATGGCCACATATGGTGTGCTGCCATGAACACAAAGCATGGGCTGATGAATGGTGTCTCACAGCATTAAAGTAGGGCAGTGACCTAAGGAGAGGCACAGCAGTGTCACCTTGGCATCATTATATGGGGATCCACTGGGTGTGGCACAATGGTACATCAAGGACATCCTGAATCTTCATGTGTTGCCTCTCATGTGACAGTATCAGGGTGGCATGTTTCAACAAGTCAACGCTCATCCACACAAGACATGTGTCTCTATAAACTGTCTACATGATGCTGAGATACTCTTGTGGACAGCAAGATCCCCAGATGACGTGAGAGACAAGTGCAGACATCAACTCCATATCAGTGCACGTGTCCAGGATATCAATGCCCAGTTACAACAACTGTGGGACAGCTTGCATCAGGAGAGACAAGACAGCTTTATTACATCCTTTCCTTACATGAATCAGTGCCCCCATACAGGCGACAGGGAGTGTAATACCATACCGATAAATAGGCTCATACTGCTAAGTTCTTTGTAAATTTGAGTCGATTTTCTAATCAATGCAACAACATTACAAATCCTTTCAAACCGTGGAGTTTCATTTCACTTCCTCCTTTCCTTCTGGATGCCTCACCCTTTTTTTAGGGCAGTGTAGTAATGTATTCTGCCAAAATGAACCACACAAAGCAGCAAAACACAACTGGTAAGAAAACAGCAGCGGTATCAAACTAATGAGCGCCAAGAGCTGTATGAAAAGTAGAGAGTAACTAACAGAATATGGTGAAATACATATAGACTAGTAAACTGGACAGACAACTGATGGGAAACATAGTTGTGATGATATGTGCATCGTAATACACAATCAAAAAAAGTTTTGCACCACCTCGGTTCTGAGAGTTGCGGAACCTGTACAGAAAATTGGAAGAGACATTAACAGAAACATCATTTCTGCCCTTTTCATTTTCATGAAAACCACACATTACATGTTGTACCACCATACAGCAAGACCTTCAGAGGTGGTGGTCCAGATTGCTGTACACACCAGTACCTCTAATACCCAGCAGGCACGTCCTCTTGCATTGCTGCATGCTTGTAATCATGGCATACTATCTACAAGTTCATCAAGGCACTCTTGGTCCAGATTGTCCCACTCCTCAACGGAGATTCAGCGTAGATCCCTCACAGTGGTTGGTGGGACTCGTCGTCCATAAACAGCCCTTTTCAATATATCCCAGGCATGTTCCATACAGTTCGTGTCTGGAGAACATGCTGGCCACTCTCGTCAGGCGATGTCGTTATCCTGAAGGAGGTCATTCACAAGATGTGCATGATGGGGGTGCGAATTGTCGTCCGTGAAGACTAATGCCTTGTACTGTACAGCTGTTAAGGCACCTTCCATGACCACCAGCGGCATACGTCAGCCCCACATAATGCCACCCCAAACAGCAGGGAACCTAAATCTTGCTCCACTCGCTGGACAGTGTGTCTAAGGTGTTCAGCCTGATCGGGTTGCCCACCTGTACTGCACTGCATGGTGGCGTGGTTGCAAAGATGGAATGGACCTCGCCATGACAGTAGGGAGTGAAGTTGCGCACCATGCAGTCAATTGCACACAGTTTGAGTCATAACACGATGTCCTGTGGCTGCACAAAAAACATTATTCAACATGGTGGTGTTGCTGTCAGGGTTCCTCCGAGCCATAATCTGTAGGTAGTGGTCATCCACTGCAATAGTAGCCCTTGGGCGGCCTGAGTGAGGTATGTCATTGACAGTTCCTGTTGCTCTGTATCTCCTCCATCTCCGAACAACAGTGGTTTGGTTCAATCCGAAACACCTTGACACTTCCCTTGTTGAGAGCCTTCTAGGCACAAAGTAACAACGCAGACGTGATTGAACCGCAGTATTGACCATCTAGGCATGGTTGAACTGCAGACAACGCAAGCCATGTACCTCCTTCCTGGTGGAATCTACATCTACATCTACATGATTACTCTGCAATTCACATTTACGTGAAACTTCCTGGCAGATTAAAACTGTGTGCCCGACCGAGACTCGAACTCGGGACCTTTGCCTTTCGCGGGCAAGTGCTCTACCAACTGAGCTACCAAAGCACGACTCACGCCCGGTACTCACAGCTTTACTTCTGCCAGTACCTCGTCTCCTACCTTCCAAACTTTACAGAAGCTCTCCTGCGAACCTTGCAGAACTAGCACTCCTGAAAGAAAGGATATTGCGGAGACATGGCTTAGGCACAGCCTGGGGGATGTTTCCAGAATGAGATTTTCACTCTGCAGCGGAGTGTGCGCTGATATGAAACTTCCTGGCAGATTAAAACTGTGTGCCCGACCGAGACTCGAACTCGGGACCTTTGCCTTTCGCGGGCAAGTGCTCTACCAACTGAGCTACCGAAGCACGACTCACGCCCGGTACTCACAGCTTTACTTCTGCCAGTACCTCGTCTCCTAGGAGAGCTTCTGTAAAGTTTGGAAGGTAGGAGACGAGGTACTGGCAGAAGTAAAGCTGTGAGTACCGGGCGTGAGTCGTGCTTCGGTAGCTCAGTTGGTAGAGCACTTGCCCGCGAAAGGCAAAGGTCCCGAGTTCGAGTCTCGGTCGGGCACACAGTTTTAATCTGCCAGGAAGTTTCATATCAGCGCACACTCCGCTGCAGAGTGAAAATCTCATTCTGGACACATTTACGTGCTTGGCAGAGGGTTCATCGAACCACAATCATACTATCTCCCTACCATTCCACTCCCGAACAGCGCAAGGAAAAAACGAACACCTAAACCTTTCTGTTCGAGCACTGATTTCTCTTATATTATTTTGATGATCATTCCTATCTATGTAGGTTGGGCTCAACAAAATATTTTCGCATTCGGAAGAGAAAGTTGGTGACTGAAATTTCGTAAATAGACCTAGCCGCGACGAAAAACGTCTTTGCTGTAATGACTTCCATCCCAACTCACGTATCATATCTGCTACACTCTCTCCCCTATTACGTGATAATACAAAACGAGCTGCCCTTTTTTGCACCCTTTCAATGTCCTCTGTCAATCCCACCTAGTAAGGATCCAACACCGCGCAGCAATATTCTAACAGAGGACGAACGAGTGTAGTGTAAGCTGTCTCTTTAGTGGACTTGTTGCATCTTCTAAGTGTCCTGCCAATGAAATGCAACCTTTGGCTCGCCTTCCCCACAATATTATCTATGTGGTCTTTCCAACTGAAGTTGTTCGTAATTTTTACACCCAGGTACTTAGTTGAATTGACAGCCTTGAGAATTGTACTATTTATCGAGTAATCGAATTCCAACGGATTTCTTTCGGAACTCATGTGGATCACCTTACATTTTTCATTATTTAGCGCCAACTAGCACCTGCCACACCATACAGCAATCTTTTCTAAATCGCTTTGCAACTGATACTGGTCTTCGGATGACCTTACTAGACGGTAAATTACAACATCATCTGCAAACAACCTAAGAGAACTGCTCACACTGTCACCCAGGTCATTTATATAGATCAGGAACAGCAGAGATCCCAGGATGCTTTCTCGGGGAACACCTGATATCACTTCAGTTTTACTCAATGATTTGCCGTCTATTACTACAAACTGCGACCTTCCTGACAGGAAATCACGAATCCAGTCGCACAACTGAGACGATACCCCATAGGCCCGCAGCTTGATTAGAAGTCGTTTGTGGGCAACGGTGTCAAAAGCCTTCCGGAAATCCAGAAACACAGAATCAACTTGAGATCCCCTGTCGATAGAGGCCATTACTTCGTGCGAATAAAGGTTGGTTGGTTGTTTTGGGGAAGGAGACCAGACAGCGAGGTCATCGGTCTCATCGGATTAGGGAAGGATGGGGAAGGAAGTCGGCCATGCCCTTTCAAAGGAACCATCCCGGCATTTGCCTGGAGCGATTTAGGGAAATCACGGAAAACCTAAATCAGGATGGCCAGACACAGGATTGAACCGTCGTCCTCCCGAATGCGAGTCCAGTGTCTAACCACTACGCCACCTCGCTCGGTGCGAATAAAGAGCTAGCTGCGTTGCACAAGAACAATGTTTTCTGAAACCATGCTGATTACGTATCAATAGATTGTTTCCTTTGAGGTGATTCATAATGTTTGAATACAGTATATGCTCCAAAACCCTACTGCAAACCGACGTCAATTATATAGGTCTGTAGTTCGATGGATTACTCTTACTACCCTTCTTAAACACTGGTGCGACCTGCGCAATTTTCCAATCTGTAGGTACAGATCTATCTGTGAGCGAGCGGTTGTATATGATTGCTAAGTAGGGAGCTATTGTATCAGCGTAATCTGAAAGGAACCTAATCGGTATACAATCTGGACCTGAAGACTTGCCCGTATCAAGCGATTTGAGTTGCTTCGCAACCCCTAAGGTATCTATTTCTAAGAAACTCATGCTAGCAGCTGTTCGTGTTTCAAATTCTGGAATATTCCATTCGTCTTCCCTGGTGAAGGAATTTCGGAAAACTGCGTTCAATAACTCCGCTTTAGCGGCACAGTCGTCGGTAACAGTACCATCGGCACTGCGCAGCAAAGGCATTGACTGCGTCTTGCCGCTAGTGTACTTTACATATGAACAGAATTTCTTCAGATTTTCTACCAAATTTCGAGGCAATGTTTCGTTGTGGAACCTATTAAAGGCATCTCGCATTGAAGTCCGTGCCAAATTTCGCGCGTCTGTAAATTTTAGCCAATCTTCGGGATTTCGCGTTCTTCTGAACTTCGCATTCTTTTTCCGTTGCCTCTGCAACAGCGTTCGGACCTGTTTTGTGTACCATGGGGGATCGGTTCCATCTCTTACCAATTTATGAGGTATGAATCTCTCAATTGCTGTTGCTACTATATCTTTGAATTTGAGCCACATCTCGTCTACATTTGCATAGTCAGTTCGGAAGGAATGGAGACTGTCTCTTAGGAAGGCTTCTAGTGAAACTTTATCCACTTTTTTAAATAAAATTATTTTGCGTTAGCCTAGCTACAATGACCTTGTGATCACTAATCCCTGTATCAGTCATGATGCTCTCTATTAGGTCTGGATTGTTTGTGGCTAAGAGGATGATTGGAACTGATCAGCTGTCAGACCCCCTCCGTCTACGCTACTCATGCATGGTTGTTGACATCTTTAGGCAGGTTTAGCGACATCTCTGAACAGTCAAGGGGACTGTGTCTGTGATACAATATCCACAATCAACGTCTATCTTCAGGAGTTCTGGGAACTGGAGTGATGCACAACTTTTTTGATGTGTGTAATACAGACACAAACAGCTGACTTTGATATCAAGTTCCAGGTGGAACTGTGTGTAAGGGAATTTATAACTGAATGTTCATACAGAGTCCCACATGGTATATATATGTAAGATATCAAGAACACTTACTGAGAATGTATGCCTGTCATCCACAATGAGGTTTTTTTATTAAATTTACTGAATGACTAACAGTGAGATAATAAATTAAAAATGTTTCGAAAAAGAAATAAGATTATTTACAAGGTCAATACGATTAATAGAAGCAAGAACAAAGCTTTTAGTCTTGAAGAAAAGAAACACAAAATTCTCAAAACACAACACTGTTAAAAAAACAAAAATGTTCTTTCTGGGGGCTTTGCTATGCACCCAATAAAGCAAAAAATTAAGCCTTTAATTGTATATGTGGTAGTCTAACACGCACTGAAACCCATCATCTGCATATTCTTCATTAATCCCAAGTTTTGAAGAACAAAAATGCTTCAAACACTGAGGACCGCCAGGCTGGAGAAATCTGAAGTATCTTCACGATAGCATGTCTCTCAATGACAATGACTGGATATAGTCTCCACCACAAAGAAACAGTGACAGAACTAATATAACTCACATCTGCAAATGTGATAGCACACAAAAACAATGCTTATTCAGGAAATAACACATTTCTATTGTTTCTTACCATCACTAAGGTCAGAGTCTTCTGAATTCAGAGGTAAACGCCTACGTCGCCGTCGTAGTTTGGCAATATGCCGGCTGTATCCAGACTTTCTGCTGGAAGGTTGTACATCTCCATTTTCCTGTGCCTGTGATGATGGTAGCTGCTGATTTCCTGCCATTGCCAGCGGTAGACTGAACACTGACTCCTTTATGTGAACCGCTACCTGTTCTACCAGCTGTGAGAATACAGCCAGTGTGAATGCCACCAGGTTTCCACACAAGGTCTGTGAACCTAAAAACAAGCATTCTGGCTTTATGCTCAATACAAACTGGCTTCAGTATTTTTATAAATAATATGACCAATAGGTAATAATAATAATAATAATAATAATGTGAACCTGCAAGCAAGCGTACTGTGAAAGACCTTGTGCTCGATACAAGCTAACCTGCATCTTTCTCGCAAATGATGCGACTGATATAATGTGATACAATGGTAAGGAAAGTTTATCTTCACAGTGTCACTTGCATGAAACTTTAGATCTGCATGTTAATTACTGGTAATCAGTAAAAATCTATTCATACATGTAATTAGCCTCAAGTTATACAATAATGAAATTCTAGTGCACTAGCATCACACTTTTGGTATGGTTAACCAATTAGTCATCATCAAGTAACTCTGCAATGCAACTGAGACTGTACAAATAATTTTTCCTTAAAATAGATACAATTGTGAAACCTCTCACAGTAAAATGTCCTCCATTATCATGGTAACATAATGTTAAGATTAGATTATATTATATTTACTTTCATTCCAATTGATCCGAAGTGAAGTGGTCCTCCAGGATGTAGAACATGTCAGAAAAACAATAGTACATGACAAATATTTACAACTAAAACAAATAAGCTACTGTACCTTCCACAGGTCCAAAGTGGAATGATCATCTTTTTTTTATTTTATTTATTTATTTTTCAAACGAAGACTATATGAAAGGATCATTTTACAACACTCATTTGCTAAGATTGTGTTAATGCAAGCAATTTAAAATTTTTAAAACACACACACACACACACACAATCAGTTGGTTCTACTGAGAAATGCATCAATGGAATAGGAGTTGGCCAACAGCTGAATTTCATTGGTTGTTAAGCTTTTTATGGCTGCTGGTAAGTTAATGAAAATGTGTGTTCCTGAATAATGCACACCTTTTTGTACAAGAGTAAGTGACTTTAAATCCCTGTGAAGATTATTCTTATTTCTACTACTGATTCCATGAACTGATCTGTTGGTTAGAAAAAAGTGATATATTATTAATGGAAAATTTCATTAAGGAATAAATATTTTGGGAAGCAGTAGTTAATATCCCTAGTACCCTAAACAGGCCTCTGCAGGATGTTCTTGAGTTCACACCACATATAACTCTTACAGCATGTTTTTGTGCCCGGAAAGCTTGGCTTGATGAATTGCCCCAAATAATAATCCCATATGACATTATGGAGTGAAAGTAAGCATAGTATGCCAGTATCCCCAATGTCCGACAGAATTTGAATTGCAAACAGAGATTTGTTGAGATGCTTCAGCAGCTCTGTGGCGTGCTCCTCCCAGTTAAATTTATTTCAAGCTGTAATCCCAAGAATTTAACAATGTCCACTTCTTCTATCTGCTTGTCATCATATGCTAGGCATATACTTGTGGGACACCCCTTACAAGTTCTGAAATGCATGTAGTGGTTTTTCAAAGTTTAGTGACAAAGAATTGGCTAGGAACCAATGATTAATGTCCACATATATTTTATTAGCCAGTCTATGAATACCCTTGATTTGTTATTTATTTCAATGTTTATCATTGGCAAACAAAACAGACTTGGCATCTGGTAATGTTACTGACGAAAGGTCATTGACATACACGATAAAAAGTAAGGGCCCTAAGATGGAACCTTGTGGGACCCCACATGTAATTAGTTTCCAGTTGGATGATGCCTGACAGCTTAATACATGTTTTCCTAATAAAAGCCTTTGTTTTATGCCAGATATATAAGATTTGAACAATTTTGCAGCATTTGCTGTTACATCATAATATTGTAATTTACTTACAAAGGGTGTTCAAAAAGTTTTGCACAGTCATCTCTATTTTTTTTTCTTTTTTGCAGGAGGAGAATGAATTTTTTGTGAACATACTTGGAACATTTAGCTACACATTGAGCCTACTCAATGTAGCCTCCATCAGCTGTGACGCATCTGACCCAACATTCATTCCATGATATAAATGCACTCTGGTAAAATTCCGGAGATTGACTTTGACACCATTGCTTGACACAGGAAATAAGGTCTTTCTCACTATCAAATGTTTTACCACAGAGGTGACCCTTCAGACGACCAAAGAGGTAAAAATCAGATGGAGCCAAGTCCGAGCTGTAGGGAGGATGAGGAACAAATTTTCCAACCCATTTTCCTGATTTTCTCCTGCGTCATAAGGGCTGTATGGGGTTTGACATTGTCATGGGATAGTCTGATGAGCTGACCCTGAAGCTGGGGTTTGTGGGTCTTGATGGAATGTTGCAGCTCGTCCAGTGACAAATAGTAATGGTCCCAGTTAATTGTGAAGCCAGGTTCCAAAAAGTCAATGAAAATGACACCACACTGATCCCAGAAGAAGGAGGCCATCACCTTTCGGCCTGCTCCTCGTGAAAGTCTTGGTTTCTTCCTCCGAGGGGAGCCCGGATAACGCCACTCCATGGATAGGGTTTTGCTCTCAGGTTCAGACAAAAACAACCATGTTTCATCTGGGTAATGACACTGTAAAAACACTGTTTCCACTCTTCAGTAAAGGTCTTCATGAGTCCCCCGCACACATTTTTCCTCATTGTTTTCATTTCTCGTCAATAATATAGGCACCCAACGTACACAGACTTTTCAGTATGCTAGTGACTGTACCAGTGATGCCACACTACTCAATGACAAACAAGTCATTTCAGCAAGCTGCCGTGTCGTCACACAATTGTCATTTTGGATGATTTGATCAATGGTCTTCTTATTCACATCACTCGCTGCCGTCGATGGTCTACCGCATCATGGATTGTCCAGCAACCACTGCTGGATACTGCTGCGATCCACTGTGTTCTCCCACAAACAGGGAGCAACTTCCTGTGAACATGCTTGAGTTCAATGGCTGCTTTACTACCTGCACTACATGGATCTTTCCCCCAGCACCAGCTATTCTGAACCGTGTACGTAGGTTATCCTTGCAACACACCTAATGCTTCCATAATCCTCCTAACCTCAATATCTACTAGATCACTAGACCCACATCTTCCACTCAACAGTCTCCCTTTCCTGTAAAGGATATGCCTGAAAGCTAACAAAGGTATCATTCTTCTTTGTGCACCAGTCGATGTTCAACATTTCTACTATCTGGTGAGTTGTCTCCTTTACTGTTAAATCATTTAGATTCTGTCGGAAATTTCCCGATCATGTTTATACTTAAACATTGGTTAACTCTAGTTTGGAACTTACTATTTGTAGCTAGGTATCCTCCATATTCTTAATATTCTTTATACTAATTTCTATGCCACAATACAGTGGACATACCTCATCTATCTGGTTACAGAAAGGCACTCAGGCTTTTGCTGGATTGTCCTTTACACTCCATTTATACTGTGGTGCTTGAGGCTTTCCTACTGTGATTCATGAAACATTTTTTTTAAAACTTGGAATGCAGCAGCAGTCCAGAAGCCAGCCAACTTGAGGCAATAAGTTATTTCTGAATTTGAAGATTTCAGAACCAGAAGTTATTACATACCAAAGGCAAAAGCATCTTTGTCCCAAATGATTGAAATTTATTATCTAACTGTGCTTGGTAATATGGTTCCAATGACATATTCAGAACTGTGACCACTTTGGTCATTTACAACATTGTACCTCTACATTTTACAAATAGCAACAGAAAACTCTGAATTAAATACAGTTCTAAGAATAGCGTAACATAAATTTTCTTGCAGGAGGAATAATAAACTTTGCAGAAAATGTAAGCAGTTAATGGAACTTTCAGTTTGATTAATGAGGTGTGCAGAAACATGTTACATGTATTATACTAAATGTGCTTGTTTTACTCTTCTACTACCTAGACCGAAGGAACTGACAAACTGAGATTTCAAACACCAATCCACTACAACGAGTGCTCATGGTTTACAACATCATGTACATTACATGTGCAAAATATCATTTGTTGCTTTATATTTCTTGCTTGTATCAGTAAGTTTTTATTTTACCTATCAAATCTCAGTTGTACCTATTAAATCTCAAATATTACTACAATACTAAGAGCAAAAAGTACATGCTTACCATTCACTTGCAATCTCGACACACATATCAGCAACATTGCTACCAACTGAAAAATGATGGTTTCTGACAAATGGTTCTGTTGTTGTTGGTCCTCACGGGGGTTGTTGCGTTTATCAGGTGTCTCATTTTTCTCATCTTCCTCCCCTTCTTCTGCAGACGTACAAGATTCTCCATCAGGAGACTGCTGAGATAGACATGCCTGAAGATCCACCAACGTCTGATGGCATAGCTAAAAGCAAAACAAACTTTCCTGATTGATGGCAATTGTTCTCAAATTAACAAAAGTTTATCAGAGAAATTTTAATGAATATGGTAATTGGCAGTGAACACATGTAATGTCTTGTCTACCTCATTTCACAAAATGAAAAAATAGGAAATGGGCTTATAAAGGAAAAGACCAATGTTTTTCCTAAAATAATCAAAGTGCAAATATCTAACACACACAACATCAGAATAAGGATCAATGAGTGTCTAAACCTCAATGAGCTTCCTGAAAAATGTCCGAAGTGTTGTGATATCTCCCATCAGAGCAGAATTTTAATTTTGTTACATTTTTATCAGCTTTCTGTTAACATTTTAAAATATACTTAGATTCGGTAAGGCAATCAGAGTTTAACCAATTCATGGAGAATATTACGAAAGAGTGTGGTGTCTGTTCTTTCAGACACATCCAGAGGAACACTGAAGGTGGAGAAGGGGGAAGGGTTAGGAAAGAAACGATGTCAATTGCATAGGGACTTTATGTGGAGTCAGTGGTGCCGAGTGAAAATGTGTGCCAGACCAAAATTTGAGCCTGGGATCTCTTGCTTACAGGCAGTTGTGTTAATCACTGCACCAGCTGGTACATAATATTTAATAATATTTATTGCAGTTGCACTGGACACAACTGGATACGTTTAAGATATCCAGAATCTCTCACCAACACAACGAGTCTGGTAAATATAGGAATGGTCAGGAAAATGTTGGCTGAGCACACAATAACTTCTAGTTGCTTCAATAAACCTTTCAATGCAACAACTGGAAGAAAGAAGCACAGAAGGAACAAACCACGACACTGTTTAGGAGAGACAGTCCCATTTACTGATGGTTCGAAAATATAGGAAGGTGCTGAGTCCAGTGCATGCAGAGTTCAGCCTACACTAGAGACAGCAATCTCTCTCTGTAAGCTCACCACTGTATTCCCGGTGGAAATATCTGCTATCAGAGTGTGTGCAGAGGAGAATTTACATAGGTACTACAAGAATTGTAGCATCTACATTTATTCAGACAGCCAAGCATATCTGAAATCTCTTATCAGTAACTGCAAAAAGATTAGAGATCATAGCAGGATTCCATGATGCCCATATGAGACTAGTGGAAAGCAACAGGTAAATATGTTGTGTGTCCTTGGTCACTCAGGAATTAATGCCAATAGACAAACTGACTGGCTGCCCAGGACAGGTGTGACAATCTCATTCACTGGACCAGAACCTGTCCTGATACTCACCAAGGAGCTAGTAAAATGAAAATTAAGTAGCTGGATCAGGAGGCAGCAAGTAGAATATTGCACAATAATCCAAACGCAAAAATATGGCAAGTTAATGATACCAATGCCATGTATCAAGACAAGTCCTGTATTCACGGACTTTACCAGGAGACAGATTAAACTCATGGTGGGACTAATGACTAGCCATGGGAACTTAAAAAAACACCTACATGCGATGGGTATTGAGAAATAAGCCCTAAATGTAGACTATGTTGTCAGAGGGATGAAATCACACCACACCAAATCCTCCAATGCAAAGTGCTGCCATTCAAAAGCCACACAACATTTGGGTCATAAAGTATGGAGCAAATCATGTCTAATAAGGCAGTCGAAAAGGGTCTCCTGTTACTTAGGGTACTGGTTGGCTTTAGCAGAATCACAGGGAGCGAAACCACACAATCAACTCAGTTTTGGTGCAGGCAATATTGAGCTAAGACCACTGTTGTTTTTGTCTCCCTTCACTAATCAAATCAACTCTTTTCTACCCTCGTCCTCATTACAAATGGGTCCATCTCACCGAGGGGTCAGAGTGACTGGCTCTTCCTTTTGAACCTTCACCTGCGTTTTCCTCTCTCTGTCCAAAAAAGGAGCAATTAATAGTTCCAAAAGCCCGAATAGTGTCATGTACTTTTACTTTTATGTGTGTCTAGTTGTATTATTTAATACCTTGCCTCCTCAAGGTGAGTGTTGGCCAGCAAAGCTGTCTCATAGTTTAAAACTTTTATGTACACAAACTTGCTGGCTGCTTCTCTATACACTATAAATGGACCACAATGAAATATAGTTAGGTTAGCCTCAAAGGGAAATTTTAGAGTTGCACTGAAATAATAAAAGAATTTCAATAGAATATGTTTTGACCTATCAAAAGTGATACTGCCTAGTTGATAACTGCAATCTGTCACAGCTTCTTCTCATCTATAGCAGAATGTTGTTCACTTTCTATAAACCTGCATAATCTGTTAACTTCATAAATATACAAGGCAATGTGTTGAAGGATCTGAGTGGTGTTTACAATGTTTCCACTGTAATGTTATTTATACAATGGGACTTCAAAAAGTAAGTTACACATCTCATCCCCACCTTGATCATTGTGCTACAAGAGTGGCACAGTGTCAAAAAACAGAACATATTCTGGATTTCCTGCAGACACAGTTCTGTTGTGGTACAGATAACAGATCATCACAGTGTGGGAGTGAAATGGTGTAGTAATTGGAAACGTTCTCCAAGTTTGAAGTATGCGAGACAGTATGATTCTTGTGGCCAAAACATCTAAACTACACACATATTCACCGTAAAATTCTGGTGATGTATGGATCAAATGTAATGTCACATCCAGCTGGCGTGAAATGTCGCCAACAATTTGACCAAAGCTGCACAGACGTGGATGATGCTGATTGGGAAGAAAGGCCATTGACATCAACCTAAAGACAACAAAGTTCATACAGTCAAAGAACTGATTCGCAGCAATTGCAAATTTTCTGATGAGGAGGACATTTGCACAGTGGTCCTTGAATGGCTCCATGACCAAGAATGGATTTTTGTCAAGGAATTGCATGAATGGTCGAATGTTCTGACCATCGTATACAGCGACTTGGTGTCTGTGTAAAAATAGTATCATGTATCAGTGTCACTTTGAAGTGTAGTGCAGCATTCAATAAAAGTTATTTGGCCTGCCATAATAATGCGTAACTTACTTTCTTTCTAAAGTCCCCTTATATACACCACTGTACTTTATTTATGTTTTGCAACATCCTTTAACTTAAACAAAAAGAAAGAGAAAAATTACAGCATCATGTGATGACAGTAAAAAAGGTTTAATAAAACAGAGAATAAGCCATCAGCAATAACAAAATGATACACAATAGCTGTACTGGCAACAGAAACAGTGCTTGTGGAAGTTCATAGAGTTACTTCATCAGTTCAGAGATATTGACTAATTGCTGTAAGATTATATAGTTCATAGTTAATTGAGACACTAACCTGGTGAATGTCAGGAACTGAACTTTTGTTGTAGAACCAAATATCAACAAGGAGAAGAAATCTGGATACAAACTGATGGACAATATCATTCGAAGATGGTTCTCCAGACGGAATACAGTTTGCTTGTGCTTCCAACCATTTTGAGTTGCGATCAAATATTCGACGTAAGTTTCCATCAGCACCATCAAACGGCTGTTCACTTGTTATGCTTAAACCAGAGAAGGCACACAAATTATTATACCTTACACACATCTACACTCTTGTTCAGAAGAAACAGAACACCTTGAATGACTAGAGACAGGACGTTCATATTCGCAGAACATGGACATTAGTATGTTCTGCAGAAATGATTAGCATTTCCGTCGCCTAGTAGGCACAGCGGCCACCATGGGCACTGACAACTTGTCCCATACATGATGGCGTTGACACATATAAGGCACAAATGGCGTTCTGTGGTATAGCCATCCATGCTGCATTCATTTGGTGCCAAAGTTCATCTGTGGTGGTTGGTGTTGGGTCAAAGCGCTGCACCCGTCATTCCACCATATCCCACACATTATTGACTAGCGGTAAGTCTGGTGATTTGGCATGCCAGGGCAAAATGCTGACATACTGTGACACCATGAAGGCACGTGTTTGTGCAGTAACATGTGATCGTGCATTGTCTTGATGAAAAATGGCTCTAGGGTGTTGTGCAGGGAGGGTGTTGCTGTGGGTCACAGGATGTCACTCATGTTGGTCACACTGGTCACAGTACCCTGGACACACACCAACTATGATTTTTGATTATACCCAACAGCACCCCACTCCATAAGGTGCTGAACTGACACTGTATGTCTCGTGTGAATGCAGTCGCTGTGATGCCGCTCCCCCTGTCTGTGGCAAACCAAAATGCGGCCATCATTTTCAAACACACAGAACCTAGATTTGTCCAAAAACACTATCTGATGTTGTTCTTGTCCCCACAGATATTCTATAACTGCCGTCTAGCATGTTTCTGAACATTCGTCAAAGATAGGTGGAGAAGGGGACGTAACCCATGCTGTAAAAAAAGGCGATGGACTGTCATTCCTGATAATGTACAATGTTTTGCACTATTCCACTGTTGTGCCAGAGCTGAGGAGGGTGCACATCTGTCCTGCAATGCCATTTAGATGAGGTGTCGATCTTTTTGGGGGTCGGTCTGGGCGAAGCGACATGACCCATTTTGTCATGTTCTACAGCTTTCTGGTCATTCAGAACACAACCACTGCACTGCTGTAACACTTTGTCCCACACAAGCAGCAATTTTCCAGTTGAATGCTCACATTCTTTCATGCCAATAATGCACACTCTTTCAAACTCACTGATCTGACTGAATTGTTCGTACATGTGTCTGCACCACATCCTGTACGTCTGCTCAAGTCACAGTGATCCATTACCTTCGGTTTATAGTGACAACGAGAACCGCAGGCACATTTTACCAGTAGTTGGTGTTCCACCCCAACACTGACATTACTTTGAACCCACGAGCCAACATGGTTCAAATGCTAATTATTTCTGCAGAGCATACTAATGTACTTCTCCTGTGAATATGAACATTCTATCACTAGCCATTCAAGGTGTTGTGTGTTTTTTTTTTTTTTTTTTTTTTGAACGTAAATTTAGTTAGACATTTCATATAACAAATAACACATAAAACATACAAATCAAAAATGGAATACTAAATGTTAACGGTCACCTCATACTGAGAAAAAGAATAGGAGAGACAGAGATGTACAACTTTCAGTCTATCAATGAATGCTGCTGGACTAAATCTTCCAGTAGAGTGCCAATATTTTACACCATACAGCCCTACCAATATTAAATTAACTTTGGAAATAAGGTAATGGTCAACAATTAGTTGAATTCTGCAAAAAATGACATCACATTATGAGTTTTAAAGACTATTCTTCAATCACTTTTAATAGTCAATTTATAAATGAAATTTAAGCTAAATATAAATACACAAGGGTAAAATATTCCATCTTGGATGCACAAATATTTTTTACTCCACTTTAAGTTTATCCTCTGATATTTGACAGACATAAAATTATCTTCTACTTCCAGAGAACAAGAAAGAGATAAATGGAAATAAAAAACAGGAGCATGAAAGAGGCACTAGCATAATTTGACTACTTCAAAGATTCACGGACCATACTTGTTAATTGCAAAACTTTTCTTGAATGCTACCAAATAAGGTGCAGACTGAAATGGGAAAAGAAGCTGTGCTGAGGGAACAAGCTCCACCTACCTCAAGCTATGATGATATTGTAAATGAGTTTTGTGCTGTATACCAAAAACCAATACGAACAAAAAATGACACAAGTAAGTAAAAAAATACTTAAAAGTTACATGCATGTGTCTTATTATGATGACTGTTTTCAAAAATGGTACTTATTGCTACAAATACCCTATCAGATCTCACAGCAAACTACTAAATGGCTACTACAATAACCCCCCCCCCCCCCACACACACACACACCGACACACACACAAGACATCCACCACCACCGACGATGACAACTACAACCACCACCTTAAAAACTCAAAGTCTTCAAACATCCACTGATTTCAAAACTAACCAGCCCAATGAGCACGAAAAGTTCATGAAATGGTACAAATGATGCCTCTAGCACCAGGGCATTATACTGAGCAACACCACTGCAGAGGTTGCATTCTGCCAAGAATAGGCACCTGATGAGCGCTATGCTGGGTCCGCATCTATGGTAGCAGTTGCCAAAGTTTTGTTCGACATAAATCAGAAACACAGACTCAGAGTAAACATGAAAGAAATGCTTGTAAAGTTTTGAGTCTCGTACGGAGGAAAATGGACAAACAATGAAGTTGACAAATGAGATCTCAAATGAGTCAGTATTGAAGACAAAAGAAAACGGAAAATCAAATCTGCTTCTGATCTGCAATCTAACTATATGCAGTATATCTAGAGCAGGATACATCTGCTGCTAACAGGAAACATGATGATACTCCACACTATGGGCGAATTAGAATTCATTACTGAATGATAGATGAATTTAGGATAAAGAGAGCAGGCGCTGAAGAAGAAAATCAAGCTTCACCAAGATTTTGTTCAAAAGTTCGGGAGTTTTCAAATTGTTTGTGTGTGTGTGTCTATGGCTCAAATATCTTTACTGTACAGTGTGCTGTACCACTGTGCCCCAATCACTACCAGCCATGACCTGAGGACGTACCCGATGGTTCTCCACACTTCGATCCTGCAAGTATCACCAATGCGCCTTTTCAAAACATTGGAAGAATGGAACCTCTCCTCTGGTTGCCACAATACTGACCGAAGATGGACTTTGGGGATAGAGGAGAGCCACCATTCATAATTGACCACAATGCCATGCCATTCACCAGCTGTCCATGCTTTCTAGGCACAAAATCACTCAAAAACACAGCTGTTTGTGTTGTGGTATTAATGGCAGCCTATGCGTGGAATGGTAATTTCCTAGTCCAGCAGCTGCTAGTCTCCAATCAATAGTTCAGAATGACAAAGAATACTGCAGGGGGGCCATTACTTCAGATGGTAGGCACAGACATGAAGGTGGTTGGTGATCATTAGCATATATCTTCCCTTGTGGTGGTCGATCTGATCAACTGGAACCCTGACAACGAATATGCCCGCCTTCAAATTCTCAAGGCAGTCCAACATAAAGCCACTGTTGCATCTGAGTGCCCCACAAATCTGGACACTGCAAAATTCGACCAACTGTCCAAGTGAAGACCCACACTGACATGCCCTTTAAACTCTGCCAGGTCCTGCTAATGCTGCTTCACACAAGTATGTGTCATCTTAGAATCATTCAATATTACCGAGCCTGGTAACAACTTTCAACAGGAACTATACTAATGTACTCTGGTGACAATTCTATCCCTCACAGAGAACTGCAATTAGAATAATTTGCAAAACTGCCAATGGTACGTACATGTATATAGTTACAGTGACATCTGATCACGTCTTGTGGTTGTTTTACTTTTTTGTCAGGCAGTGTATGATTGCACACTATGAATTAATCTGTCTGAACTGGTTGCTAATAAATTAAAGAGAGAAATATACAAATAATGTCATCACTTTTCCAGATTTACCTAATGTACGTACATGGTTCCATCAGTGTGGAAAGAAAACACCAGGTTGTTTGGTTGGTTGGTTTAAAAGAGGGGGGAGGGCATCCTATTAGGTCATTGGTCCCTCATTCCGATTAAAATAATTCCACAAGGGTGGGAGTAAAATAACTGAGACATACAAAACACAGCTGGAAAAAAGGAGAAAACCACAAGAATGACAGAAGGGCAACAAACACTAAAATGGGCAAAATCTGACGAGAAAACCACAGAGAGATGCAAGAAACATGTAGAAGAGATCAAAACAAGAGAGCAGATTACCACATCTGGCTGACCATGAGAATAAAAAGGAGAAGCCGGCCACTCTGCAACACATTAAAACCTCCACCCTAAAAGCACTAGGGTGGAGGACACAGAGGGACGAAGGATATGCACTAAACTTAGATCAAATGATAAAACCCATGCTCATGAATAAAACGTAAAACTAAAGCTGCTGTTGAGGCATTGTTGCCCAACACCGAAGGTAGGGTGCTGGGAAAATTAAAAATCCACCGCAGAGTGGCTAAAAGTGGGCAGTCCAGCAAGAGGTGGACTACCGTCATTTGTGAGCCACAATGACACCAAGGTGGGTCCTCATAATGGAGGAGGTAACCATGCGTTAGCCATGTATGGCCAATACGGAGTCGGCAGAGGGCAACTGATTGCCTGCAAGAGGACCTCATGGAAGACTTCCACACATTCGTACTCTCCTTAATGACACACAGTTTGTTGTGCATACTGTTATCCATTCCGTCTTCCAAAGCCGAAAAACCCTGCGGTGTAAGACAGAACTCAGGTCAGCTTCAGAGATGCCTTACTCCAGAAGTGGTTTCTGTGTTGCCTGTTTGGCCAGCCTGTCAGCAAGTTCGTTGCCGGGGATTCCGACGTGTCCTGGGGTCCACACAAACACCACGGAACGGCGGGACTCTCCAGGGCATAGATGGACTCCTGAATGGACGCTATCAAATGATGGTGAGGGTAGCACTGGCACACAGCTTGTAGGCTGCTCAAGGAGTCAGTACACAGGAGAAATGACTCGCCAGGACATGAGCAGATGTGGTCAAGAGCACAAGATATGGCCGCCAGCTCTGCAGTGAAAACACTGCAGCCATCTGGCAAGGAGTGCTGTTCCGTATGTCCTCCATGAACATACGCAAAGCCTATGTGACCTTCAGCCATCGAGCCATCGGTGTAAACCACTTCATGACCCCGGTAAATGTCGAGAATAGAGAGGAAGTGATAGCAGAAAGCCACAGGGTTAATGGAGTCCTTAGGGCCATGCGAAAGATCCAGAAGCATCTGCGGCCTAGGTGTACACCATGGAGGTGTATGTGAATGGACCTCGACGAGAGGTGGTAACGGGAAGGACTCCAGTTCAGACCGAAAGGGATTGGACATGAACCGCAATCGTAAACCCTGACCTGGGTTGCTGATGCGGGAGGTGAACCGCCGCACTTGGGAAAAGGAGATGGTAAATCAGATGTGCAGGAGAACTACGAACATGTGCAACGTAACGCGAGTAGTTGTGCACGCCTAACCTTCAATGGAGGGACTTCAGCCTCCACCAGGACACTGGTCACTGGACTCATTCTAAAAGCTCCTGGTGTACGCCACAGTGGTGCAGTGGGTCGAGTAAACACAACACTGAGGGCGCCACTGAACCATAAACCAGACTCCCATAGTCAAGGCGGGATTGAACAAGGGCTCTGTAGAGCTGCAGCAGCGTAGAGCAATCTGCACCCCAGTTGGTGTTGCTCAGGCAACGGAGGGCATTGAGGTGTTCATCTACATCTACATCTACATCTACATTGATACTCCGCAAGCCACCCAACGGTGTGTGGCGGAGGGCACTTTATGTGCCACTGTCATTACCTCCCTTTCCTGTTCCAGTCGCGTATGGTTCGCGGGAAGAACGACTGTCTGAAAGCCTCCGTGCGCGCTCTAATCTCTCTAATTTTACATTCGTGATCTCCTCGGGAAGTATAAGTAGGGGGAAGCAATATATTCGATACCTCATCCAGAAACGCACCCTCTCGAAACCTGCCGAGCAAGCTACACCGCGATGCAGAGCGCCTCTCTTGCAGAGTCTGCCACTTGAGTTTATTAAACATCTCCGTAACGCTATCACGGTTACCAAATAACCCAGTGACGAAACGCGCCGCTCTTCTTTGGATCTTCTCTATCTCCTCCGTCAACCCGACCTGGTACGGATCCCACACTGATGAGCAATACTCAAGTATAGGTCGAACGAGTGTTTTGTAAGCCACCTCCTTTGTTGATGGACTACATTTTCTAAGCACTCTCCCAATGAATCTCAACCTGGTACCCGCCTTACCAACAATTAGTTTTATATGATCATTCCACTTCAAATCGTTCCGTACGCATACTCCCAGATATTTTACAGAAGTAACTGCTACCAGTGTTTGTTCCGCTATCATATAATCATACAACAAAGGATCCTTCTTTCTATGTATTCGCAATACATTACATTTGTCTATGTTAAGGGTCAATTGCCACTCCCTGCACCAAGTGCCTATCCGCTGCAGATCTTCCTGTATTTCGCTACAATTTTCTAATGCAGCAACTTCTCTGTATACTACAGCATCATCCGCGAAAAGCCGCATGGAACTTCCGACACTATCTACTAAGTCATTTATATATATTGTGAAAAGCAATGGTCCCATAACACTCCCCTGTGGCTCGCCAGAGGTTACTTTAACGTCTGTAGACGTCTCTCCATTGATAACAACATGCTGTGTTCTGTTTGCTAAAAACTCTTCAATCCAGCCACACAGCTGGTCTGATATTCCGTAGGCTCTTACTTTGTTTATCAGGCGACAGTGCGGAACTGTATCGAACGCCTTCCGGAAGTCAAGAAAAATAGCATCTACCTGGGAGCCTGTATCTAATATTTTCTGGGTCTCATGAACAAATAAGGCGAGTTGGGTCTCACACGATCGCTGTTTCCGGAATCCATGTTGATTCCTACATAGTAGATTCTGGGTTTCCAGAAATGACATGATACGCGAGCAAAAAACATGTTCTAAAATTCTACAAGAGATCGACGTAAGAGATATAGGTCTATAGTTTTGCGCATCTGCTCGACGACCCTTCTTGAAGACTGGGACTATCTGTGCTCTTTTCCAATCATTTGGAACCCTCCGTTCCTCTAGAGACTTGCGGTACACGGCTGTTAGAAGGGGGGCAAGTTCTTTCGCGTACTCTGTGTAGAATCGAATTGGTATCCCGTCAGGTCCAGTGGACTTTCCTCTATTGAGTGATTCCAGTTGCTTTTCTATTCCTTGGACACTTATTTCGATGTCAGCCATTTTTTCGTTTGTGCGAGGATTTAGAGAAGGAACTGCAGTGCGGTCTTCCTCTGTGAAACAGCTTTGGAAAAAGGTGTTTAGTATTTCAGCTTTACGCGTGTCATCCTCTGTTTCAATGCCATCATCATCCCGTAGTGTCTGGATATGCTGTTTCGAGCCACTTACTGATTTAACGTAAGACCAGAACTTCCTAGGATTTTCTGTCAAGTCGGTACATAGAATTTTACTTTCGAATTCAATGAACGCTTCACGCATAGCCCTCCTTACGCTAACTTTGACATCGTTTAGCTTCTGTTTGTCTGAGAGGTTTTGGCTGCGTTTAAACTTGGAGTGGAGCTCTCTTTGCTTTCGCAGTAGTTTCCTAACTTTGTTGTTGTACCACGGTGGGTTTTTCCCGTCCCTCACAGTTTTACTCGGCACGTACCTGTCTAAAACGCATTTTACGATTGCCTTGAACTTTTTCCATAAACACTCAGCATTGTCAGTGTCGGAACAGAAATTTTCGTTTTGATCTGTTAGGTAGTCTGAAATCTGCCTTCTATTACTATTGCTAAACAGATAAACCTTCCTCCCTTTTTTTATATTCCTATTAACTTCCATATTCAGGGATGCTGCAACGGCCTTATGATCACTGATTCCCTGTTCTGTACATACAGATTCGAAAAGTTCGGGTCTGTTTGTTATCAGTAGGTCCAATATGTTATCTCCACGAGTCGGTTCTCTGTTTAATTGCTCGAGGTAATTTTCGGATAGTGCACTCAGTATAATGTCACTCGATGCTCTGTCCCTACCACCCGTCCTAATCATCTGAGTGTCCCAGTCTATATCTGGTAAATTGAAATCTCCACCTAAGACTATAACATGCTGAGAAAATTTATGTGAAATGTATTCCAAATTTTCTCTCAGTTGTTCTGCCACTAATGCTGCTGAGTCGGGAGGTCGGTAAAAGGAGCCAATTATTAACCTAGTTCGGTTGTTTAGTGTAACCTCCACCCATAATAATTCACAGGAACTATCCACTTCTACTTCACTACAGGATAAACTACTACTAACAGCGATGAACACTCCACCACCGGTTGCATGCAATCTATCAATTCTAAACACCGTCTGTACCTTTGTAAAAATTTCGGCAGAATTTATCTCTGGCTTAAGCCAGCTTTCTGTACCTATAACGATATCAGCTTCGGTGCTTTCTATCAGCGCTTGAAGTTCCGGTACTTTACCAACGCAGCTTCGACAGTTGACAATTACAATACCGATTGCTGCTTGGTCCCCGCATGTCCTGACTTTGCCCCGCACCCGTTGAGGCTGTTGCCCTTTCTGTACTTGCCCAAGGCCATCTAACCTAAAAAACCGCCCAGCCCACGCCACACAACCCCTGCTACCCGTGTAGCCGCTTGTTGCGTGTAGTGGACTCCTGACCTATCCAGCGGAACCCGAAACCCCACCACCCTATGGCGCAAGTCGAGGAATCTGCAGCCCACACGGTCGCAGAACCGTCTCAGCCTCTGATTCAGACCCTCCACTCGGCTCTGTACCAAAGGTCCGCAGTCAGTCCTGTCGACGATGCTGCAGATGGTGAGCTCTGCTTTCATCCCGCTAGCGAGACTGGCAGTCTTCACCAAATCAGATAGCCGCCGGAAGCCAGAGAGGATTTCCTCCGATCCATAGCGACACACATCATTGGTGCCGACATGAGCGACCACCTGCAGATGGATGCACCCTGTACCCTTCATGGCATCCGGAAGGACCCTTTCCACATCTGGAATGACTCCCCCCGGTATGCACACGGAGTGCACATTGGTTTTCTTCCCCTCTCTTGCTGCCATTTCCCTAAGGGGCCCCATTACGCGCCTGACGTTGGAGCTCCCAACTACCAGTAAGCCCACCCTCTGCGACTGCCCGGATCTTGCAGACTGAGGGGCAACCTCTGGAACAGGACAAGCAGCCATGTCAGGCCGAAGATCAGTATCAGCCTGAGACAGAGCCTGAAACCGGTTCGTCAGACAAACTGGAGAGGCTTTCCGTTCAGCCCTCCGGAATGTCTTTCGCCCCCTGCCACACCTTGAAACGACCTCCCACTCTACCACAGGTGAGGGATCAACCTCAATGCGGGCAGTATCCCGGGCAACCACAGTCGTAGTCCGATCAGGGGATGCGTGGGACGAGCTGGCCGTCCCCGACAAACCCCCATCCCGACCCCCACAGTGATGCCCATTGGCAACAGCCTCAAGCTGTGTGACCGAAGCCAACACTGCCTGAAGCTGGGAGCGAAGGGATGCCAACTCAGCCTGCATCCGAACACAGCAGTTGCAGTCCCTATCCATGCTAAAAACTGTTTTGCTAAGAACGTCTGAACTAATCTACAGAGAGCGCAAACAAATCGACAAAATTTAAACGGTTATTAAAATACAAGATTGCCTAGTAAATGCAGTAATGCTGCTACTTGCGCACTGCTGACACTGCTCAGCGGCGGAAGGAGACTAAGCGAAATTACACTATTCAGGTACTAAAACACGATGCTACACTCTCAAATACTATAATACGCCCGAAATTTATGAATTAAACAATGCAAGTACCAAAAACACGCAAAGAAATTAACAATTAAACTATGTAACAAATGAGTGAGCTAGGAGTATACGACTTGCTGCTGCAGCTGCTTATCCAACGGCGGCAGGGAGCACACTGACTGCGACCAACCGACACTGGCCGTTCAAAACAAAACAGTAGACAAACGACTACGCGAATTTACACTATTCAGGTACTAAAACGCGATGCTACAACTCTCAAATGCTATAATACGCCCGAAATTTATGAATTAAACAATGCAAGTACCAAAAACACGCAAAGAAATTAACAATTAAACTATGTAACAAATGAGTGAGCTAGGAGTATACGACTTCCTGCTGCAGCTGCTTATCCAACGGCGGCAGGGAGCACACTGACTGCGACCAACCGACACTGGCCGTTCAAAACAAAACAGTAGACAAACGACAACGCGAATTTGCCAGCACTTCCTCTTAAGCTGATGAAGGTGAGGAAGCCAAGACATACGGGCGTCGAAAACCAGTCCTAAGAATCGATATGTCTCCTACTGTGAAAAGGATCCATCATTAAGGTAAAGTTCCTGTTCTGGATGAACTGTGCAATGCCGACAGAAATGCATGAAACACGACTTCACAGCTTAAAACTGGAAGCCATGGGCTAGAGCCCATGACTGTGCCTTGTGAATGGCTCCCTGCAGGTGCCGCTCAGCAACACCAGTACTGGAGGAGCAGTACAAAATGCATGAGTCATCCGCATACAGAGAAGGCGAGGCCGACTGCCTTACAGCTGCTGCTAGACTGTTAACAGCCACTAAAAATAGAGAGACACTCAATACGGAGCCCTGTGGAACGCCATTCTCCTGAATATGGGGGGAACTATGGGAGGCACTGACTTGGACACAGAAAGTACGGAGTGACAGGAAATTCTGGATAAAAATCGGGAGCAGGCCCCGGAGACCCCACTCATACAATGTGGCAAGGATATGATGTCACCAGGTCGTGTCATATGCCTTACGCAAGTCAGAAAAGACGGCAACCAGATGTTCGCATCTGGAAAACGCTGTTCAGATGGCAGACTTGAGGGACACAAGATTATCAGTGGTAGAGCGACAAAGGCGGAAGCTGCCCTGACATGGAGCCAGTAGGCCACGTGACTCCAGGACCCAACCCAACCACCGACACACCATACGTTCCAGCAGCTTACAAAGAAAGTTGGTGATGCTGATGGCTCAGTAGTTATCCACATCAAGGGGGTTTTGCTGAGTTTGAGCACCGGTATGATGGTGCTCTCCCGCCATTGTGATGGTAAGACGCCATCGCACCAGATCCAGTTGAAGATGACGAGGAGATATCGCTTAGAGACAGATGAGAGATGTTTAATCACCTGACTGTGGATCCGATCCAGCCCACAAGCTGTGTCAGGGCAATGTGCAAGGGCACTGAGGAGTTCCCACTCTGTAAATGGGGCATTATAGGTTTCACTGTGGGATGTAGTGAACACAGGACTTTCCTTTTCATCCGCCGTTTGAGGGTGTGAAAGGCTGGGAGGTTGTTCTTCGATGCAGAGGCTCGAGCATAGTGCTCAGCAACTGTGTTTGCATCAGTAGATAACACGCTTAATGCCAGGGACACTTGTTGGGCTCTGATACCCAAAAAGACGTCTGTTCTTCATCCAGACTTGGGAATGTGACTTGTGGCACCCAATGGTTGACACGTACCTCTCCCAACACTCCTGTTTCCGTCGTTTTATAAGCTGGCAAACACGGGCACGGAGTCGCTTAAAGCTATTAGGTGCTCTAGGGAAGGGTGCCGCTTATGTCGCTGTAGAGCTCACCAACCCTCTTTAATTGCCTCAGCAACTTCCGGCGACCACCAAGGGATTGTCTTTTGCCAGGGGCACCCTAAAGAACGAGGGAGCGCATTTTCTGCTGCAGAAGTGATCGTTATAGTGACCTGCTCAATGGCAATATCGATGGCACCATGTGGAGGAGATTCAGTGCTGACAGCAGAGGTGAGGGCTTCCCAGTCTACCTTGTTTAAAGCCCATCTGGGTAGGTGTCCGTGAGCACGACGCTGGGGGAGTGACAGGAAGACGGGGAAGTGGTCATTACCACACAGGTCGTCTCCAGTGGATGGATGGGAAAGGCCAGGACTGCAAACCGAGAGATCAATGGCCGAATATGGGCCATGTGCCACACTGAAATGTGTGGGGGCACCTGTACTTAAGAGGCAGAGGTCGAGTTGTGACAGTAAATTTTTTACTGCCCTACCTCAGCCAGTAAGCATGGCACCACCCTACAAGGGGTTATGCGGGTTAAAATCTCCCAAAAGTAGGAAAGGTTTAGGGAGTTGATCAATCAGTGCAGCCAATACATTCAGGGGTACTGCACCACCTGGAGGAATATACACTCCTGGAAATTGAAATAAGAACACCGTGAATTCATTGTCCCAGGAAGGGGAAACTTAATTGACACATTCCTGGGGTCAGATACATCACATGATCACACTGACAGAACCACAGGCACATAGACACAGGCAACAGAGCATGCACAATGTCGGCACTAGTACAGTGTATATCCACCTTTCGCAGCAATGCAGGCTGCTATTCTCCCATGGAGACGATCGTAGAGATGCTGGATGTAGTCCTGTGGAACGGCTTGCCATGCCATTTCCACCTGGCACCTCAGTTGGACCAGCGTTCGTGCTGGACGTGCAGACCACGTGAGACGACGCTTCATCCAGTCCCAAACATGCTCAAAGGGGGACAGATCCGGAGATCTTGCTGGCCAGGGTAGTTGACTTACACCTTCTACAGCACGTTGGGTGGCACGGGATACATGCGGACGTGCATTGTCCTGTTGGAACAGCAAGTTCCCTTGCCGGTCTAGGAATGGTAGAACGATGGGTTCGATGACGGTTTGGATGTACCGTGCACTATTCAGTGTCCCCTCGACGATCACCAGTGGTGTACGGCCAGTGTAGAAGATCGCTCCCCACACCATGATGCCGGGTGTTGGCCCTGTGTGCCTCGGTCGTATGCAGTCCTGATTGTGGCGCTCATCTGCACGGCGCCGAACACGCATACGACCATCATTGGCACCAAGGCAGAAGCGACTCTCATCGCTGAAGACGACACGTCTCCATTCGCCCCTCCATTCACGCCTGTCGCGACACCACTGGAGGCGGGCTGCACGATGTTGGGGCGTGAGCGGAAGACGGCCTAACGGTGTGCGGGACCGTAGCCCAGCTTCATGGAGACGGTTGCGAATGGTCCTCGCCGATACCCCAGGAGCAACAGTGTCCCTAATTTGCTGGGAAGTGGCGGTGCGGTCCCCTACGGCACTGCGTAGGATCCTACGGTCTTGGCGTGCATCCGTGCGTCGCTGCGGTCCGGTCCCAGGTCGACGGGCACGTGCACCTTCCGCCGACCACTGGCGACAACATCGATGTACTGTGGAGACCTCACACCCCGTGTTGAGCAATTCGGCGGAACGTCCACCCGGCCTCCCACATGCCCACTATACGCCCTCGCTCAAAGTCCGTCAACTGCACATACGGTTCACGTCCACGCTGTCGCGGCATGCTACCAGTGTTAAAGACTGCGATGGAGCTCCGTATGCCACGGCAAACTGGCTGACACTGACGGCGGCGGTGCACAAACGCTGCGCAGCTAGCGCCATTCGACGGCCAACACCGCGGTTCCTGGTGTGTCCGCTGTGCCGTGCGTGTGATCATTGGTTGTACAGCCCTCTCGCAGTGTCCGGAGCAAGTATGGTGGGTCTGACACACCGGTGTCAATGTGTTCTTTTTTCCATTTCCAGGAGTGTACATTGCAGACAGTTATTTCTTGCCTCCTCCTTATCCTGCAGCCACAGCTTCAAGAGGGGTTTGAAGGGGCACAGGTTCACCACATACTGAGTTCAGGACATATATGCAAACTCCAACTGACACTCTATTATAGTCGCTACGGTTCCTGTAATATCCCTTATAGCCACAGAGGGCAGGGGTCTGCATCGCTGGGAACCAGGTTTCCTAGAGGGCAATGTAGAAAGCAGGCGTAAAGCGTAACAGTTGCCATAGCTCAAGCAGGTGGTGGAAAAAACCACTGCAATTCCTCTGGAGGATTATGTGATCATGAGACTGGGAAGGCATGAAACACTCAATGAGGCAGTCTATGCCTCAGGGTCATCTGCTGCCACCAGATGAGTACCTGTGCGATCTACATCCATTGTGTCTGAGGGCCCAGTGAGATCTAGGTCCTCAGCGGATCCAGAATCTCCACCTCATCCTCAAACACAGAGCTTGTAGGTAGTGGTGGTGTGGGTGCTACCACAGTGCCATGGTTCTTGGGCGTCTTTTCCTTTTTAGGTTTCTCTCGCTGCTCCCTAGGTTTGTCTGGCTGGGAGGGCTTCACTGGGTCAGTCTCAGGGACTGAGGAGGACTGTGAAGCCCTACGACCAGCTACCTGTGGTTGCTTCAGCCACTGGCAAGTGTCAGCTTTGCCAGTGGTAGGAAACTGGGAAGGGAGTGACCCAAATGATCCCGTCCTTGCAAGAGGAGCCAAAGAAGATTTATGCTTCTCCAGTTGAGAAGTGGGGACTGACATCCCCGATGGTTGGGGTGGAGGGGGGAGGGGGGGGGGGGGGGTGTTGCTCCTGAGGTAGGTTGTGCAAAAGCAACAGAGAGGGAAGTGCCCCCACCATCAAGGGGGCAGGTGGAATTTGACGGCTCTGAGAGCCAACTGTATGTGGTGGAACGGAAGATGCTATGACTGTTGTCATAGGGGCAGCATAGGTTAACGTCATATGCACAGGATGTAGCCTCTCATACTTTCTCTTAGCCTCAGTGTAGGTCAGTCTGTCCAGGGTCTTATATGCCATTATTTTTCTTTCTTTCTGGAGAATCTTGCAGTCTGGTGAGCGAGGCGAATGGTGCTCTCCACAGTTGACACAGAAGGGAGGCGGGGCACAGGGAGTATTGGGATGTGAAGGATGTCCACAATCCTGACAGGTGATGCTGGAAGTACAGCGGGAAGACATATGGCCAAACGTCCAGCACTTAAGCACCGCATCAGGGGAGGGATTTATGGCTTTGTGTCACAGCGGCAGACCATCACCTTGATGTTCTCGGGTAATGTGTCACCCTCGAAGGCCAAGAGGAAGGCACCGGTAGCAACCTGATTATCCCTTATAACCTGGTGGATGCACCAGACGAAATGGACATCTCACCGCTCTAAATTGGCGCGCAGCTCATCGTCAGACTGCAAAAGAAGGTCCCTGTGAAATACGATACCCTGGACCATATTTAAGCTCTTACGGGGCGTGATGGAAACAGAAACATCCCCCAGCTTGCCACAGGCGAGTAGTGCACATGACTGGGCAGAGGATGCTGTTTTGATCAAGACCGACCCTGACCGCATTTTGGACACGACCTCCACCTCCCCAAACTTGTCCTCTAAATGCTTCACAAAAACTGAGGTTTCACTGACAAGAAATATTCCCCATCAACACTCTACATACGAGGTACCGGGGTGAATAAGCTTCGCTGCCATCTTTAGTCTGGCATTCCTCCCATGGTGTGGCCACGGGAGGAATGATTTGGGGTCGTATTTCTTAGCACTGAAGTTGGACCTTAACCACTTAGACACAGCTAGTGTTTGACCACCAGCAAGGGATGACATACTATGCTTCATGGCCCTGATGCCACCCACTCCGACCAGGGGCCCTCCCCACGGGTGCCACCCAACCGCAGCAAAGGCCACCTGGCAGGATGGCCATTGCCGGGAGTCCCGATGCCACAAGGTGACGGGCATCTACTCCTTGGCATACGTGGGGAGTTAACGGCGCAGGCATCAGCAGAGCGATCCCTGTGTGGTCAGGAGGCTACAACCAACAGGGTACATGGCAGCCCCACGACAACGGACTGATTATCATGCTAGATATCAGGTGCAAATGAGCTAAGAAGTCCATCATCATCGACAGCGCAGAAAGCGATACTGAAAGAGGATGGAGGAAAATGCACCCAGGAGGGTGACCTTGCACAACAGCTGGAGAATGAGCGGAAAAGCAGACCCACGTCGACGAAGGATGCGAGAGGTATCAGCGCGTGATGGGCACTATGCACCATGTAAGGCGCCCTTCCCCAATTGGCTCGCTCCTCGGGAAAATTTTGAAAAATGGACGTCAAACTCTACAGGGGACCATCACATAAAAGCCAAAATGTGTGAGACTCCTTTCAGTCGCCTCCTACGACAGGCAGGAATACCTCGGGCCTATTCTAATCCCCGGACCCACAGGGGGACAGCAGATTGGTTCAGTTCTTATGTGTGTATACTCACCTACGCATGTAGTGGTAAGCAGCATCAACACAGTAGTTCCTGGTGCCTGCCACAGTTCCTAGTTGATTGTGAGGCATTCCATTTCCAGGTAGTACCATTAAAGCCTAAACAATTAAAATTTATCTTATAATTGAGTTAATTGAAATATATGAAAGAACCATTATAAACACACAAAACAAAATGGGAAAATCTGTGCAATGTTGAAGTAGGGAACTGAACCTTCAAAATGAGATCGTATAATATCTAAGTGTAAGTGAGAGAGACATTTAGATAATGTATTGTAACAAAGAGCAACTTCAACTGCTACACAGATTATTACTTCCATCTCCTCACTGGTTGGTTTGATATTTAAAGGTGGTTGAGTGACTTTTCCTGTCTTGGTCTATTTAAATTTTTTCACTGTGCCATTTTGAATTTCCTGTCCATCTTTATTCCATGTCTGTACCTATACATATACTCTGCAAGCCATTGTTCAGTACACCATTCAGAGCACATTATACTGATCGATTTTCTTTCCTATTCCATTCGCATACTGAGCAAGGAAAAAATGACTATCTGCATGGCTCCGTATGTACACTAATCTCTCTTATTTTATCACCATGATCCCTACATGAGAGCTAAGAAGGTGGAAGCATAATGGTCGCACAGTGTTCTTCAAGCACAGGTTCTTCACATTTGCCCAACAGGATTTCACTCAAGACATTCACCAGTAATCTTGTAACTTGATACTATCAGGTTCTTTCTCCTCATCATAGGCAGTAACTTACATTTAAATCATATTTAAAGACACTTGCCATTCACTACAGCAATTGAAAATTTTCCCCATGTTTTCCGCAATTTCTTACGATCATACCAACAGTTTACTGTACAAACAGCAATGTCATGGAACAGCCTTTTAGGGCTGCTGATCCTATCTGCTTAATTGTTTACGTAAATTGCAAACATTAGAAGTACTAATATGCTTCTTTGGGGCACACCTGCAGTAACATGTGGGGCTACCACCCCCTTCAGCAGGCAGTGAAAGCCACTGATACCACCGCACTGGCTGGTCACCATTACAACTCGTCCATTTTTCCACGTCTGTTACAGAGGGACTCGGCCATAAGTGAGAGGTATCACTGAAAACCTGCCGCACAGGCACTCCCTAGTGCCACCTGCGCCGGACTTCACTAGAGCCATCTATTTACATGGTTGCTGCTAGACACTCAATCCCTTTTGTCTTCAGTTGCAGTACTGTGCCCAAACTATTCTCTATGTATGGAACCACTTTCTGTTAGGGGATGGGATGGCTGCCCAGACAGGTGGGCACAGTGCATCACTTGCAATAGAGACGGACATCTCACTTCCGTATGTTGACCCCCCTAGATCCAGTACTCGCCTCAACATGATCACTTGGATATTAATGCCATCCTCTTAGATTTTCAAAATGTAATGGTGGCATCAGAGAAAGTGTTCATTACATTACACTTGCAATGTGCAACAGAGACATTCAACTACAAATAGATAATGAAATATCAGTTTCCCTCTTGAACTTTCCTGCATACCTCAAGCTAGGCGCATTGTCGTTCGAACCAACTGCTCGCTGCCCAGTGGCATAACAAGCAGAAAATTACAATCAATGGTTAATTTACTACTGAGGCGGCTTACAAGAATGTTGTGCAGCACTTCATCTTCCTGGAGGTACACAGCACAAACACAGCACATCTTTTCGGCTTAGACGCCTTTTCCGCTTCTGGGTTTGTCATTGATGATTCAGTGAACCTTGTCTCTGACCAAATACCTGCTAAAGGGGTCCAACTAGAAGAAGCTACAATCTTACTTTGGCAAAATCATTTACTGTAGTAAATTCATTCCTGATGCTGCAAAGACTGCTTACCCAATGGACAATCATCAAAAAGAAGGCATCTCATTTTCTTGGCTGGGAGATTGAAAATGGGCTTTCCAGACCCTCAAAGAGGCCTCACAGCTCACTCTCTGCACTTTGCTTCACCACTTTCCATCAGGGAAAGCAGTTTATGGTGGCTGCCTACACATCTGAATGGGGCTTTGGCACTGTCTTAATGCAGTGTAACACTGATGGATCTGAACAGCCAAATGTTTATGCATCCAAAATACTCAACACTGCCCAGAAAAGTAGCCCCACATCGAAAACAAAGTTCTCGTGGTCATTTTTGAAATTAACAACGTTTGACATTGTTCTCTACAGAGCCAAGTTAGATTTAATCACTGATCACTAGCCTTTGACATCACTCTTCAGCCCAGCGATTAAGCTGCTCAATTGAATGGCCCACCATCTCCTGTGATGGGCTCTTTCTGTCGGCAGATACATTTCCAAAATGCTACTCAGCATACAAACGTTGATACCCTGATACTCATGGACTCCTATCTGGCATACAATCGATATGAGATCCTTTGTTTCCACCTACACGATGACGTCAAGCAAGCCACGGACCACTTTTCCATCACCAGAGTCCACACCAGAGGTGCCATGGGCAAGGACACAATATTTCAGTACATACATCACTACAACCTGGAGGGATGGTCGAATTGGATACTTGGTTGGAACTCTAATCCCTACAGCACTATTTTTTCAATTCCATCACAGGCTAATTATTGTGGATGGTGTCACTGTGTTACAAACAGACCAGAACCCTACATGGGTGGTTCTATCAGAACCTCTTCGATCGGATATCCTGTGTATCCTGCACCACAGAAACTATGTCTTTTGTACCAATATGCTCACCAGGTGCTATGTCTACTGGCCCAGAATTGACAGGCAGATCAAGCACCTCATATGGAACTGTCACAAATGTGCAATGCAGCAAGCTGCACCCAACCAGTCTCTCTCACCGTGGCTGGTGCCTTTGCAGTTTAGGACGGAATTCATCTCAACTTCAATGGCCCCCTTCTGGACACCACCTGTTGACAGTCCTCGACGACTACTCCAGGTTTCCCTACACTGTTAACTGCCATTCCACCAGTGTGGAGACAACTATAAAGGCACTCGCCAGATTTTTGCCATCGCCTGTAGTGATGTGGCCAACCATCTCCGTCACCTGTCACGTTTCTAGACGCTCCACACAACAACGACATCCAACTTCCCTCTACTTCCCTGGCTCCCTTTTTTCTCCTCTCCACCTCCAGAGCTTTCCTTTCTCCCTTCTTCATACTCCAGCAT
Organism: Schistocerca serialis cubense; assembly: GCF_023864345.2. Taxonomy (NCBI): domain Eukaryota; kingdom Metazoa; phylum Arthropoda; class Insecta; order Orthoptera; family Acrididae; genus Schistocerca; species Schistocerca serialis. The sequence continues at coordinate 10,679,703 of NC_064644.1, forward strand.
GTCATACGCAGCTGAGTACTCATCGTTCTCCGTTTCTAGGCCATCCATTGAGGACCACACAACAGAGGAGCCACAGCAGGAAGTGCCACCAGATCTTCCCAAGCAGCACCTCCACCTGGGATGCTTTCATCTTCTCGGGCCAATGGTGGAAACTGAGTGCCCTCTGGTGCCCTCCTCTACTTTGTCATGACCCAGGTGCCATCACCATGCTTGTTTCCTCCAGCTGTACACCCCTGAGGGGGCTGACATGGGATTGGTCAAGCCTGCCAGCCCCTTCCGATTCTTCCACGGACGTCATTCTTGTCCGACAAGCCTTTCTGCATCCTGCAGGACGTAGGGCGCAATAACAGAATGTTGCTCTATGCCCCTGTACATGGAAAGGACTGTAGGGGAAACCATAATCTCCTGTCTCTTCATGACCTTTTTTTTTTTTACATTATCCAATTGTTGTTATGAATTTCCTGTAGACTATAACTGCCCTTCTTCATGTTCTTCCTGAAGCCATTTCACTTTAATTAGCTTCCTTAAGTAACTGATTTCATTTCTAAGTGAGTTATACTGCTGTATTCTTTTGCTTCCTTGAACATTTTTGTATTTCCTTCTTTTGTTGATAAATCGAAGTTTTCTTCTGTTACCCACGTTCTTTGCAGTTGCCTTTCTTAGAGCTACCGCTGTCAGTCTATCTTCCGTGATTACCCTTTTTAGCCAAGTTTTTTCCTCATCAACTGAACTGCAGTACAACCCCGTTTTTATGTCCCCACATTTTACTTTAGCAGACTTTTTATGTTCATTTTGGTTGGTGCCAACAGAAGCCCTATTTTCTCAATACAATGCTTTTCCATCAGTAACAATTCTGTGTTACAATGTTTCCTGCATTTTAAGTCTTCTCTGATTGTATTATGACCTTTAACATTGATTTTTATGCAGATTTCTGAAAATCGTATTCCTGCTCAATGTCAGCCTTGGCGAAGTTATTGATCGTGTAACATGGCACTAGCACAATTAGAAAGATTTTCATTTCAGCATGTTGGGGTATGGTCACCTGTGCTACAGGTTTGCAGTGTTTAGAAGGGTGGGGAAGTATGCTGAGTCACTGTCTTAAGAATGATCACGAGCTGATGATAATGACTCTAGCAACAACCTTCCTTCTGCTCATTGCATTGTACTCCAACAATTTTAATTTATTTTTACAGTCGTTTATGGAAATAAAGACTGATTTTGAAGATGGCCACCTCTATAATGGGCTTTCATGAATCATTTGTTACTTCCACGTGAAATATAGTAATCCGTACTAGGTGTGCAGTCTTGGGTTGATAAGACCTGATGTCAGGCATTAAACATTCCCCCTTAAGATGCTCCGCAACATAATTACAATTTCTGCACTCTTTTTCAGGCAAGAGATCCCTTGACCAAGTGACCTCCTTGTTGGCAGCAAGCTGTAGATTTCATGCCTATTGTTCTCTGTTTACGAAGACTGCCAGCTTCAATGTTTTAACCAGTACTGTGTTTCAAGTTTTATTTTCCATAATTTCATAATGGTTATGAATAATTAGTCTCATATTAAAGCATGTATATCTTTCTAATGTGTTTTCATGAAAGACTTTTGCTTCTGTGTTTTATTTACACAATTGGATATGCTCAGAATGACGAGGGTAACCCACATGGACATTTGCATGCGTCAGCACTTGGCCACTGCCTTTGTGACTGATGCTTTGTATACTGTGGATAGACAACTATAGCTAACAGCTGTTAAAAAGACACATACACAATAAACTATTTAAGATTTTTCTAAATAGGAAAATTTAAATTGCTTTATTTTCATATTTTGAACAATGTAAAGAAAATGACAATAAAGAGTAATTTATTTATTTCAGTTTGTTGCGTTTCCTATGCTTTCTGTGATTTACACTTTTTTGGATCAGTCCTCTGAAAAGTGTAAAAAGTGGGTTTTACTGTATCACTCGTAGTTTTCATTATCACTTTATCTTCAGCCTCAGACAACTTTCTAACACTATCATCACAGAATCCAGTATCTGATTTTGAAATCTCTCTCACCATGATGTATTGCAGTTATAAGCAGTTCTGAGACAGTTGCCGTATTTGCGAGAGATGTGCTTATGTGATTTTTATTTTGGAAGAAGGACTTTGTTCAAAAGCTTATTTTCCTAGTATTCTTTTTCATTGTGCCTATCTGTGACTCAATACCCTTTTATGTGCTGAGTAGCAATGTAACCTTTCCATATTGTTGTTATTCCATTATTCCATCCAATACTAAACTGTATTACATAAATCATACAGAAGTGGGCACATTAACTTAAATTTAGCAACATCTGTTAAATATTAAATATACAACTGAACAATCGTAAATAACCTTCATAAATAAATCTGTGTAAACACTGAGAGTGCATTGGAAAGATATGACACAGTCAGCACAGACAAACTGAGAAGGGAGTTGCTTGTTAGATGTGTTATGAGAAAGATGTGTTTCGCAATTTCACTATGTACCAAAGTACTGTGCAATGCTAACACCCATTTCTAAACTTTTAATGCATATAAAACGTAAGTGGAGCCAAAAGCAGCACTGAAACTGACTCCCTTTTCTCAATTTGCTTCAATTAGTTTGACAAAATTCATTATGTCAAATTTATTCAGAGCTGCTACTTTGATCCTGGAGATACTAGCTATACATTTTTGATTTCTACTAGATTGTCAGGAACAAAGCTAAGCATATTGTGCACCCTAGTTTTCTTAGGCACATAAGAATCTGTGATGTTTAACTCACATCAGGTGTTCTATAAAGATTCCGGGGGGAGAAGTTGCAAACCCATGTGCTGTCGACAGAAGTACAGTTAGTCATTGGGCATGGAGGGTGAGGTCATCAGAAGGCAGTTTGGTGGAGTTCCACAATTTGCGGTGATTGGCGAGACCTACCTCGGTTGTCATACATGACACACCTGACCTAGCCCTCTCAGACTTCCACTTGTTTGGGCCATTAAAAGTGCCATTCGTGGAAGACATTTTAAGGACAATGAGGAGATGATTCACACAGTCAAGCACCAGGACAAGGATTGATACCAACAGGGCATACATGCCCTCGTTTCGTGCTGGAGGAAGGCCACAGAACGAGATGGGAGATTATATGCAAAAATAGGGTGCGTACATAAAACACCATTCTCTTGCGTGTGTAATTCTCATTATGTTCAATAAAGAACTGTTGAAGGAAAAAAGTGCAGTGCATTACTTTCTGGGCAACCCTCGTATGTTGGTGTCCAAACATATTTACAGTGTACAGCACACCCTCTTTCCAAATCTCTCCTCTTGTTAGAATTTCATTACTAATTTCTCTCCCACACCATCGCGCTGTGTCTCCTATGACCTAGAGGCCTTCCCTACTTTATACCCAAAAGTTCTGTTTCCTAAACCCCACGCCTCTGTTTTGTCACAGGAATCCAATTTGTTTGGAAGATGATGTGTGTGAACAGAGCAATCTGCTTCACACGAGAACTTTTACTTGAATCTTAAATTTGATAAATAATATGATTTTTAAAAATATTTCCATTAGTTATACCTGCAGATAATATCTTGACGGAAGTTCCAAATGCAAATGCCAAGGCTCCAGCTCGGTACTGTACCTACTCAGATCTCCCAAGTACACGAGGCAGCGGTGTGCCGCCTGTCTCGCCCACTCTTTCGCTTCTGCTGTGATTTCAGGAGGTGGTGACATTGTACCTGGAGCAAAAATAAAACTATGCTGACAATGCAGAGTCTCTTGTTCCAAACACACACACACACACACACACACACACACACACACACACACACACGCATTATGTGGGTAAAATGATTAGAAAATCTTTCAACGGAATAGCCAAGAAGAGTTAGTCTTCTGCATTTTAATATCTACAATCAAACCACATTGCGCATGGTTTGTGCAAAAGCACAATCAAATCATACACAGTTTTAAGATGAAAACCTGTTACATCAATAAAATAATAATCACTCTAATATATAAAGCAGCTGAACATGTCTTACACATACTCTGAAGGATAGGCCTATGAGGATCCTGTATCCTCCTACCGGAAGTCAATATATTTGCTATTTTTTGGGACGTATGTCGTACGTTTATCGATTAGCTTCATCAAAGATTAAATACAATGTTACTGCAGCTACTGCTGTTTAAGTCAAGTCCAGAATTTTAGAGTAACTGTTGCCCCTTGACAATGCATTCTGATATGAGTAACTGTTGTTGTTCGGGGGCACACACTTGGGTGTGGTAGACTAGCAGTTCAGTAAAGATTGTGTGTGTGTGTGTGTGTGTGTGTGTGTGTGTGTGTGTGTGCGCGCGTGTGTACCATCATCTTACATGCTCATTAAGTATGTTTTTGGTGTAATTATACACACTGTGCTCTAACAGTCAGTGTGAAGCAATTACCATTACATTGTGGGATGTTATTAAAGTGAAATCTATTTAAAAATGTTTGAAATGAGGAATGGTTTTCAATCAATCCCATCACTGTCTGCTCCCTAAAAGTTAGCAGGGGAAAAAAAACACCACATTAGCTCCTAGGAGTGGAGGGAGGTGTGACATCATTACAACTGCACGCCTACAGGTCGTGTTATATATACGGAGACCTGTGACATCGCATCCTGTAACAATCTTCAGACCTGAAACTCCATTGCCAGCATCAACATATGAATTTAGAATTTTCAGTGGTATCTCATTTTTCCAAACAACTTTGGATAGGAAACAAAATACAGATGAATTGTTCCCTTGATTATAAATTGCCTGTGCAGTATACGCATTTGAATAACGATGGCGAGTCTAATCAGAAATGGTGATGTCATTAACAGAGATGACAGTGTTAATCAGGATAGTGTTGAATGGAAGTAGTTAATGAAGCAGGGCTAGTTAACGTAATTCGAAGTGTAGACACAACTGAAAATGAAGGTTCAAATTTGAATGTCGACAATGAGTCGCAAGAGGCAGTGACAGCTGTGTTGATAATGTACAAAGGGAGGATGTGTTAATGCAATTTTAACATAAAATACCAATGCAACTTTGTTCAAAAAACTAGATGATGATAATCATGGTTTGAACAAAAAACTTGATGAGCGTAGTCAAAAACCGGATCCAGATTAGAACAAAAAACTCAATGATCACAGTCAAAAATCGAAAATAGATTGGATCAAAAGGTAGTAGATATTCGAAATGAAATTTACAAAAGAATGCAGTGAATCACTCGACATGAGACCATCCGAATTCATGCGCAAGATTAAGACAAATTGTCAACAGAGAGAAGAACATGCAACTAATATAGTGGCTCAGATAAACTCTCAACAAGAAACCATAAACAAGCTTTACTGGACAGTGAAGCAATGAATAATGTGGTAGTTCATATTAAAAATACACGTGAACAAAATAAAAAGGCAGTTATTAAAGCAGTATCAGGTATGCAAGCACAGAACTCCAATATGGAATCAAAAGTACACGAACTGGGAGAACCAATAAAGAACATAAAAATTTGTAACAAGCTTGCTGATACGAACTTAATCTGACAGATAATACAAACGCTCGTGCAAGAAAATCGTGGCACGAGTTGTTGCACAAGTATTATTGTCGATTATTTGTTTGGTCAAGGACAGTTTAAGGAGTTTGACCCACACAAAAATTACAAACAGTTCACTTCATGAAACATTTTATAGCTGCTTTTGCACGAATTGAGAATGAGTCAGTTTGGTGTAAAACACGAGTACAGGAAACCGTGCATCTGATTAACATACTAAATTTGCAGACTTCAAAAATAGGTTTCTCAGCAAGTATCGGTTGTGACAGAAACAACAGTGCTTCAAAGAGAAATTATTTTCAATGCACAACTGCCATGTAACAAAGGGTCAATGCATAATGTTCTTCAAAAACATTGGGAATGAATTAGTATCTGGATGGACCTATCAGCAATGATGATCTGATTATAATTTTGATGGAGCATTTGCTGTGGAATTCACCCTTCAGTTCCTGAAAACATTTCTAGATTTCTCAAACACGATAGTATACACAGACCGAGTACATGTTTCATCCTGAGGGAGCTTCGAATACCAAGGAAGCTAATTAACTAGGTGAAGATGTGTTCAGCCAAGACAAAAGCCAAGGTGCAGCAACACCAGGGAGAGCTATCCAAGAAATTCAACACCAGACAAGTGTGAGACAAGATGATACCATTGCAACGTTGCTTTTCATTTTCATCCTGGAGAAAGTAATTTCGGAAATCAAAGGAGAACACAGAGGGGTGAAGCTAAAGGGAAGAACACAGTTATTGGGATATGCAGAAGAAACCGTGGAGTCAAAGGAAAGATGGCAGAAATCATACATGACTTAGTAAGGAATGCCAATGAGACAGGAGTGAGGATTAGTATGGAGAAGACTGAAACGGTATAAGTATCCAGAGAAGAGCCTAATAATGCCCCATACAAGCTGGAATATGGAACATAGCCAGAGTCAAAATTTTTAAATACCTTGGCACCTGGTTCAAAAGGCACAATAACTTGAAACAAGAAATTAATCAATGTATTGTTAATGCGCCTAAAACTTAATCTGAAGCAGATAATGTCATCAAAAAATCTATCAGTTAAGACCAAACTTAAAGCTTATAATGCAGTGATAGTGCTGGTATATTTATATGGAGCAGAAACCTTACGCACCATGAAAAAAAAGATGAAGAGAACTTGTTGGTCTTTGAATGGAAAATCATGAGAAATATGTTTCGATCAATCTACAAAGAGAAAACACCTGGAGGCATAGAAAGAACACCGAACCTGTTTGATCAAACGAAAAAATTTAACATCGTGCAGAAAATGAAAGCGCAGAGCATAAGCCTGGCTGTGCACATTGGCAGGAAGCCAGGGACATGCCGGACCAAAGCTGTGCTTATGTGAAAATCTGATGGAACATGTCCAATTGGAAGACCAAGGAAGCAATGTAAGCATGAACTGAAGAAGCATCTTCAGTGACTGGGTGTCCATGAGAAGGGGATCCAAAGTGAAAAAATCTTCGTCTACTGGAGGAACAATGTAAAGCCAGCACATGGTCTTCAGGGTCCACGATTGCCGATATGTATGTATGTTTTTATTAGCAGTGGAAAATAAGAAGACAGTTAGTTTCGTGAATGTTCAACGATTTTGACAAGCTCTTACGAGTTGCTGATCGTTTGAAAGAGACTGACAATGAAGGAATATCCAGTGAATCAGATCAAGGCACAACATGTTGCAATCAACATTTTCAGTGATGCAATGCAACATGGCAAGATAATTGGGGGTGCCCATTGTGGAGTCAACAAAAGACTATCGAATTCGATACAATAACATACAAAGGGATGAACACTCATGGAATTACATGCTCAATGATAATTGTTCTTCAACTGACAAAGAGGAGGAAAAATGATTTGAAAGATAAAGCCGACATGTAATCGAAGACAGAAAATTTCGGGATCATTCGTTGCTCTGAGATACTGATTGACAGACACCGACAAAACGAGCAAACACTGGTAAATTAAATTTACTTTTGGTTGAGACCTGCTCCAGAAACATGCGAACAATTTAATGGGTCATCTCTGCAAATTCAAATGACTAAATGAGATATATTAAAGCTGAACTACTAACAGAAGATGTACAAACTACAGATGATGTATTTATTTCAGTGACTGAACTTAGTAGTCCCAGATTCCTAAAGTGATTTTACATCTATATACTCTGCAAGCCTTCATATGGTGCGTGGTGGAGGGTACCAAGTGCCACTATTAGTCATTTTCCTTCCTGTACCACTCACAAATAGAGCAAGGAAAAAATTACTATCTATATGCCTCCATATGAGCCCTAATTTCTCATATCTTTTCTTCACGGTCCTTACACAAAATGTATGTTGGCGGGCATAGAATCATTTAAAGTCAGCTTCAAATGCTGGTTCTCTAAATTCTCTCAAAAATATTTCTTGAAAAGGAAGTCACCTTCCCTCCAGGGATTCCCATTTGACTCCCGGAAGCATCTCTGTAACACTGGGTGAAGATATGCACAGCTACATATGTGCTTGTTTTTGGATAGTAAGGACACTCAATGGCAAGGTTATCAGCATGCTTACAGATATTAAAAAATACAAATATGGATAAAAGGGGTTAATAGCACTGGCATTTTCACTCACCTACTCACTCATTCCTATCAAACACGCATTGATCCACACAATCACTCCAAATCATATGCTGTAAAACAAAGGAAAATAGTGAAAGGTACTAAACCTGGGAAGAAAACAGCAGGAAAATGACAGAGGAGCTAAACCAATGGCATAGGGATATGTGACTGGCTGACCACTTACAAAAAATGTGGGTGAGCCAGTCAACTATTAACACAATAGGAACATCTCCCTAAAATTTTGGAAACAAGTTAGACAAATCATAAAACCTTAAAAGGTTCACCACATTTGTTTGAATGTCACTTAAAACAGAGGGCAGATCTGCCAGCAAATCTGCCACTGGCCTCTGTTCCGAAAATAAAACAGTCTAGTAAAATACGACACACAGTGATCTGTACACCACAAGCGCCACACATTGAAGGGTCATCGCACCAGAGCAAGAAACCATGCGTCAAGAGGATTGTGGCCCATGTGAAGATTAGTAAGAACAACCTCAACCTGCCTTTGCGGCTGAGTGGAGGCACGATACAACCACTTAATGGGCTGTACTAGGTGCAGCTTATTACCTGTCATTTCCAGCCACTCATCTTCCCGTTGATGCATGAATCTTTATCTCAACAGCAAGAAGATAATATGCAGAGGGGTGGCACACCAAAATAACTGAGGAACATGACACACTTCCTTGACTGCTACATCTGCCATTTTGTTCCCCACAATACCCACGTGCCCTGGTACTCAGCAGATAGATGACACCTTCTCCAACCTTTATAGTTGGAGGAGGGTGTCCTGGATATTCTGGATTATTTTATCTGCTAGGTATAAGTGTTGTAGAGATTGAAGGGCACTCAGAGAATTGGAACAGAAAAGAAATTTAGCACTTGAAGCGGAGGTCATCTGCTCTAGTGACTGCAAGATTGCACATAACTCCATGTTGAAGGCAGTAAACTCTAGAGGCAGTCAGGTTATGAGGACACGATCAGGCACAACAACAGAGCAACCAATGATGTCCTCCTGTTTTGACCCATCCGTAAAGACAGCAGTGTAAAGTAGAAGTGCTCATTTAAAATGTCATAAAATAATGTATTAAAAAGATACGCAGTAGTGAAATCCCTTCTGTACTGCACCTAACCTAAAATTACTTTGGGCCTCTGCAATAACCATGGTGGTAGGCAGTTAAAACACACACACACACACACACACACACACACACACACACACACACACACACCTCAAACAGCTTTGTTGGTTGTGGACGACTGTTTGAAAAGGCATTCCGAACAACACCAACAGTATGGCATGCAGGTGAAGTTGGTGCTGAGAGGAACGTACTTATAGTGTCAAAAATCTTCAGCTAACAAGGCCTCGGTGACTTGTATATATACATAGTCTAGCCGTGAATGCACAAAAGCCATATAAAACTGGAGCAGCTACGGCCAATCTGCTCTCCAAAACCTGTGGCTAAGGCACTTTATGACATTTTCTGGGTTCTGGTTTCAGGTCTCTCAGGTGTGATAACCAGGACAGTTTGGAGCCAAAAATGAGGCCCATGAACATCACTGAGCTTTTGAAATGTAGACTGGCTTACCTCATATGCAAGTCAGGTAAAGCAAAAAAGAATGAGAATGACTAAAATAAAAACACAAGGTACTGAAACTTGAAGTCCTAGAACGAGAAATCATCCGAAACATACATGGGCCACCAAAAAATACAGAGGTATGGAAATTGAGAAGCAATGAAGAAGTTTATCGCAACATAGAAAACATAAATGAAACATTACGAAAGAAGTGACTGCTATTTTTTTGACACTTGTACACAATGAACAGCAACAGGTTAACTAAACAGATTTTTAAATATCTTTGGGACAATAGCCTGGATTCAAGAAGTTAGGAAAGATTTGGAAAGAAATGACATAAGTGAAAAAGATGCAACAGAAAGAAAGATTTTCAAGAGGAAAGTGTTAAAACTGGAAGGATTCCAAGGTACGAGGGAGAAGAAGACTGGGTCAAAATGGTCCGAGGAGAGAAAAAGGGCACATAGTGAAAAGATGAAAGAATACTGGAGGAAAAAGAAAGAACAACAAAGAAGGAAGCACTGAAATTGGTGCGTGGTCCTTAAGATGATCCAAATGAAGAAAGAAAGAAAGAAAGAAAAAGAAAACTACACATTTATCTGCAGAAAACTGAAAACCCATCTTTGCAGCCCACTCTTCTAACCTCCGTAGTTGCAACAATGGAGGAGGAACAGAAAACAGCAAAATCATCCACAAATAAGGAGGATTGTATAGGTCTCCTTACCATACCTGTGATACTGTTTATGATTATGGCAAAGAGGGTAACAATTAAAAGATTGCCCTGAGGAATATCATTGTCCTGCTAAAAACAATCCAACAGCACATCACCAACACGGGACATAAAAAAAGCGTTTGGACAGGAAGGACAAAATGAAAATGAGGAGATGGCTAAAAGCCTCATTGATGGAGTTGCACGAGAATACTGTGTCTCCATGTAGTGCTATATGCCATACTGATATCAAAGAACATACCGAGACAGTGATGTATATGTATGAATGCCTGCTGAATAGCCGCCTCTTTGTGCAGCTACAGCTGTATCCTTCGATTTATACTTACAGCTTTGTGAAACAGCAGAGATACCAGTATATCCTGTAAACAATGTGCATTTAGTGACAGCAACTGATCATAAAAATTATACTGCTATTAGGCAGATGCACATTAGGTGCAAGATTTTTAGAAAGGTACTTTGATGTGACTGTACTGATTACTGACTCTTTAAGTGTGGACTGGATTTTTGGTAATGACTGGTTGACCAAATGAAGATGGACATTCATTTTGGAAGAGGATGCTTAAACATCTGTGATAACAATGACAAATTGGAGGTTAATTTTGTCAGAGAAGAAGAAGAACCTTCCATAGTGTCAGGATTAGGATTATCAAGAACAGCTTAGACGATGGAACCGAAACGGCAGTTTACACGAAGGATGCTGTGGTCACAGAAGAAATTCGGGAGCAAGTCAAAAATTCAAGAAATTTAGTAATTTGTCCAAATCCTACAAGGAAGAACTGCAAGAAGTTTTATGTATGCAAGCAGAGGAATTTTCAAATAATTCTGGATTTATGGTAGGACATCAATGTCAAATGATGGTATGGCTGCACAAATGGTTGAAAATGAAATTGTATCCAGCAATCCGGTACATACACTAACACTAGTTAACAAATTTAAACATTTTTCCGGAATCTGGTTTGTAAATGGGTGGATTTGCCTAATTTGGGGTGCTGAATACACGGGTAAAATCAGTTTTTCTCTATGATGTTACATTTCCTAGATACACAGCAGAATAAAAAATGGTAATAGTGAAAATTGACACAATTAAGAAAAACAAAAATACACATTCACAATGTTTGAAATCAATACTATTTTGTCTGTATATACGGGCATGATGCCAATAAAAGGTCCAAATTAGTTCAGAAGATATTTTCACCGTTAATCGTCTTTGGTTTTTGAAAAATGCGAAGATGGAGCTCTTCTTTTGTTTGCCGTTTCATCACACCCCCTGTCAAGACTCCAGCAGTAGTCACCCATCATTGAAGGGTTCCAATGGTCTTGGTAACAGAGTTCCATGGTAAGAATGTCTTGGTGAAAGCGTTCACCATGCTCATCACTTACGGCTCCCTAACTTTCCGCGAAGAAATCAAGGTGAGAATGTAAAAAGTGAATTTTAAGCAACATTCTATGCCCCATGTTCTTATAGTTGTCTAAAAACATAATTCACAATAGTAACATAGTTTTTGTCTTTTCTGTTGCCCTTCACAATTGCTTTAAAAGAAGACCAAGCAGCTAATTGGATATCTGGGAGTTTGGTATCAAAGGTTGGATCTTATAGCAATTTTCTTATTTGTGATCCAACAATTATACCCTCTTTCAGCTCACTTAATTTGGGAAACTTTTCTTTTAGGTGATTGAAGGCCTCACCTTCTTTATCCAAAGCTTCTACAAAGTTCTTGATAAGGCCCAACTTGAAATGAAGGGGAGGCAAAATGATTTTATCAGGCTCAACCAACAGAGTATTGATCACATTTACATTTCCAGGAACATATGACTTCCTTATAGACCATTCCTTGACTGTATAGTGGTTCTTGGTGTCACAGATGTCCCAAAGGCACAAAAAGCAGCAGTATTTCATGAATCCAGCCTGTAAACCTGTAAGAAGTGCAACAACTTTTAAATCACAGCAAAGCTGCAATTCATGATCCTTATATTTGATTGCCTCAAGCAGCAAAGCGATGGTTTCACAAGTTTCTTTCATGTCTACTGTGTAAGCAAAAGGTAAAGATGGAAATGCATTGCCATCATTCAGTAGCACTGCTTTCAAGCTGGTTTTACTGGAGTCAATAAATAGTCGCCACTCCTGTGGATTATGTTGTACACCTACATCTACATCTACATCTACATTGATACTCCGCAAGCCACCCAACGGTGTGTGGCGGATGGCACTTTACGTGCCACTGTCATTACCTCCCTTTCCTGTTCCAGTCGCGTATGGTTCGCGGGAAGAACGACTGTCTGAAAGCCTCCGTGCGCGCTCTAATCTCTCTAATTTTACATTCGTGATCTCCTCGGGAAGTATAAGTAGGGGGAAGCAATATATTCGATACCTCATCCAGAAACGCACCCTCTCGAAACCTGCCGAGCAAGCTACACCGCGATGCAGAGCGCCTCTCTTGCAGAGTCTGCCACTCGAGTTTATTAAACATCTCCGTAACGCTATCACGGTTACCAAATAACCCAGTGACGAAACGCGCCGCTCTTCTTTGGATCTTCTCTATCTCCTCCGTCAACCCGACCTGGTACGGATCCCACACTGATGAGCAATACTCAAGTATAGGTCGAACGAGTGTTTTGTAAGCCACCTCCTTTGTTGATGGACTACATTTTCTAAGCACTCTCCCAATGAATCTCAACCTGGTACCCGCCTTACCAACAATTAGTTTTATATGATCATTCCACTTCAAATCGTTCCGTACGCATACTCCCAGATATTTTACAGAAGTAACTGCTACCAGTGTTTGTTCCGCTATCATATAATCATACAATAAAGGATCCTTCTTTCTATGTATTCGCAATACATTACATTTGTCTATGTTAAGGGTCAGTTGCCACTCCCTGCACCAAGTGCCTATCCGCTGCAGATCTTCCTGTATTTCGCTACAATTTTCTAATGCAGCAACTTCTCTGTATACTACAGCATCATCCGCGAAAAGCCGCATGGAACTTCCGACACTATCTACTAAGTCATTTATATATATTGTGAAAAGCAATGGTCCCATAACACTCCCCTGTGGCACGCCAGAGGTTACTTTAACGTCTGTAGACGTCTCTCCATTGATAACAACATGCTGTGTTCTGTTTGCTAAGAACTCTTCAATCCAGCCACACAGCTGGTCTGATATTCCGTAGGCTCTTACTTTGTTTATCAGGCAACAGTGCGGAACTGTATCGAACGCCTTCCGGAAGTCAAGAAAAATAGCATCTACCTGGGAGCCTGTATCTAATATTTTCTGGGTCTCATGAACAAATAAGGCGAGTTGGGTCTCACACGATCGCTGTTTCAGGAATCCATGTTGATTCCTACATAGTAGATTCTGGGTTTCCAGAAATGACACGATACGCGAGCAAAAAACATGTTCTAAAATTCTACAAGAGATCGACGTAAGAGATATAGGTCTATAGTTTTGCGCATCTGCTCGACGACCCTTCTTGAAGACTGGGACTATCTGTGCTCTTTTCCAATCATTTGGAACCCTCCGTTCCTCTAGAGACTTGCGGTACACGGCTGTTAGAAGGGGGGCAAGTTCTTTCGCGTACTCTGTGTAGAATCGAATTGGTATCCCGTCAGGTCCAGTGGACTTTCCTCTATTGAGTGATTCCAGTTGCTTTTCTATTCCTTGGACACTTATTTCGATGTCAGCCATTTTTTCGTTTGTGCGAGGATTTAGAGAAGGAACTGCAGTGCGGTCTTCCTCTGTGAAACAGCTTTGGAAAAAGGTGTTTAGTATTTCAGCTTTACGCGTGTCATCCTCTGTTTCAATGCCATCATCATCCCGTAGTGTCTGCATATGCTGTTTCGAGCCACTTACTGATTTAACGTAAGACCAGAACTTCCTAGGATTTTCTGTCAAGTCGGTACATAGAATTTTACTTTCGAATTCAATGAACGCTTCACGCATAGCCCTCCTTACGCTAACTTTGACATCGTTTAGCTTCTGTTTGTCTGCATTATCATTGACGTCTCTACATACAAACATTGAATTCTGCATATTGAAATACTGAACGAAGGAAGCACCTCTTGATCTGAAACAGGAAATTTTTGTCCCTGGAGCTAGAAGGTTCCACTGTTGCAGTCTCGACCCCAAGAGTTCAGCTTGCTGTTTCGAAAGTTTTAGATGGCGAACCAAATTGTTCAATTCCTTTTGATTAAAGAGCTGAGGCAAAGTGTCATAATATTGAAGACAGTACTCTTCTATATGTTCAATACTTTCTGATTCACTTGACATGGTATCTGGTTCTGTGGCTTTCAAGTTACAGACAGGAAAAGGCAACCCCTTATCATGGGGCACAGGCAAATGCACTGACAATACATTCGGAAACTGTATTTTATGTCTAGTTTTGCTTGAATGTCCCAGAATATTTGTAAGAGAGAAGTAACAGTCTGAATAATGGTCATTAGGCTCACACCACACCATCGGAACAGCAAACGGCATGGTTCGGTATTTTCCTTTCAACTACTTGGTTAAGTTTGCAGTACAGGTTATGCAGGCAATGTGAGGTGCAAAATTTTTATCTTGATCACCAACAGGACAATCAAAATACAATTTATATGCCTTCTTAACCAAATCAGTGATTGGTTTTCTTTGGGCTTTTCCAGTGAATTTCCCACACACATAACAAAAGTTGTTGGGGTGGTTTAGACAGCAACGAGATTTACTAGTTGCCATTTTTCTTAGAGTGAATTCTAAACAGAAAAATTTGCACTATCTTTCACAGGAAACACACTTAACATTTACTGATGATTTGTAGATCTTCTAGCTCTCCTATGGAAACAAAAAACAAACAATTGAACATCAAAACAGAAGAACAGCAAAACGTGAAATACTGAATACGAAAAATAAAAAGCCTTTAAAAACTCAAAAATGATACATGCTAGAACATTTTGAGAGGTATATTCAGATTCTACACACCAAAATAATAATAGTTGATGTATCACATCCCAAATGCAAAATTGCTGTTGACTAGTGTAATTAAAAAAAAAGAAGACAACTACGTTGGACTAATCACGTCACTCAGCCTCAGCGAGATCTATCTTAATAATTTGGACGTGACAAATATTATTGGAAGTTGGAACTGGAGGCAAGAAATTGAAAGTTAATGCATTCTTGCACAACAGAAGATGCTACAACTTCAAGCAGATTACATTCGGTTTAAACATTTCATTAGCAGCATTTGTTTGACCTTTGGACGTGACTCTTGGGGAGAAGCTTTTGCAGAATGTAACAGTGTTTGTCAGTGATATTTTGACTGTATCCATGTCATGGCAGGAGCACAAAAATACACTAAATAAAGATTTAACAACATTTAAATCTGCTGCAGTGACACTCATTCTGAAAAATTTTAAATTTGCAAGAAGATGCAATTCATGAGACATGCCATCTTGTCTGCAGGACTGAGCCTGATCTGAAGAAATTAGGAGCAATTCAAAATTTTTCACTACCAACCTGTAAAAACCAACTTTAATCATATTTCAGTTTTTGTGGATACTACAAGCATTTTCTTAAAAGTGTATGGCTTGTTACTGCTTGCTTTACTGCAATTAACTAGGAAGAATTCAGTTTGCACTTGGGAACTGGCCAAGAGGAAGCGTTAGATGATATCAAGAAGCAATTCTTAGAAGCTCCACTACTGCACCAGCAGACCTTGATATATCATTCTATCTTGAGAGAGACACTACAGTATCTGGACTTGGGAGCCACTTTATATCAACTACTCAGTGAAAATGATCAGGAACAACGTCATATGATCACGTTCGCAAGTCAAGTTTTGTCAGTGTGGGAAAGGAAATATTGTTAGACAGAGCACGAAGCACTTGCGATTTTTTAAGGCTTTGACTAGTACTGCTATTTTATGGTTGGGCAGCCCAGCATTGCTCAAACAAATTATAGGGCATTATCCCTTCTCCTTCAGTGCAAATTAATACATATACGACTTGCTAGATGGGTCATCACCCTCCAGGGATTCAGCTGTGATATCCAGTAAATTCCTGATGGAATAAATGTGGTGCCTGATGCTTTCTCACATCTTCTGCAATATTTAAAAGATGTTTGTACTGAGATCCCATGTGTCAGAGAAGAGAGATCAAGGTTAATTTTATAAGAGGTATGTATGGAGAGTCAAAAATTCATACTTCTCTATGTAATATCAAAGCAGAGCAAGAAGCAGATGAGATATTAAAAATGATCAAAACAATGTATCAATATGAAACAGAAACTAAAATTCAATAATATTACTTAATTTATGGCGACATCTTGTATTGTAGCACAGACTTAAAACTAGGAATTGTGGAGACTTTGCAAGCCAAAACACAATATTGAAAATATGATTAAATAGCATCCCACTTAGGTAACGAATGGACATCAATTACTTCCAATATGATGGACATAGAGGAATTATGGTCAAAGTTTAAAGGGATTGTAAATGATGCTCTGGAGAAATATGTGCGAAGCAAGTGGATTAATGGCGAGGAATCGGACACTTTTGGATTCTCAGTTCAAAAAAGAACACCCGAACGACAGAAGGCAAAAGCTAGCAGAAATTAGTGTGCCTTTAAAAAGATAATGTGCAAAGCATAAAAAAACTATCACAAGCATACCTTAGTCAAAGGTCTTGCTGAGAACTTGAGAAAATTCTAGTCTCACGTGAAATCACTAAGTGGGTTGGAGGCTTTCTATCCAGTAACTCACTGGCCTGTCTGGTGTGGCTACAGAAGACAGCAAAGGAACAGTTGAAGTTTTATATTTCATGTTTAAGAGTGTTAGGATCCTCACCACGTCAGATTAAAAAACGACATCAAAGCAATTCAATGGCAGGCTGGCAGGTTCGACCAACACGCAAGTATAACAGAGGTGCTTTGTGAACTCAAGTGGAAATCCGTAGGGGGAAGACAATGTCCTTTTCGTGGACAACTATTTAGAAAGTTTAGAGAATCGGCATTTGAAGCCAATTGCAGAACAATTCTTCTGCCGCAAACATATATTTTGCATAGAAATCACACAGAAAAGATAACAGAAATTAGGGCTTGTAAAGAAGCTTATACAGCTGTTTTCCCTCACTTATTCTGGAGTGAAGCAGGAAAGAAAACGACTAATAGCACTACAAGGTACCTTGCACCAAGCACCACATGGCGGTTTGTGGAGTATGTATGTGGGTGTAGAAATATACCCTTATCAGTTTTGGACGTTTTGGTCCAGAGGAATGCTTACAACAAATTGAGAAACAAGTGATCTTTGGTAACATCTTGGCGAGTACAAAAAAATTATAAGATAATGTGACTTATGTCAGGATACCAAGGTGTCTACAATCTAAAGACCATTCAACCAAACTATTTGATAATGGACTGCAATTTCATTCTAAAGTGTGTAACTCATTGACTGATGAAGAAAAGATCCATCACAATGCTGTGTGTACATATCACCCAGCAATAAATAACAGTTATCATGATCCAACTCCTAAAACATTTTTGTAAAGTATATATCAATTACCACAATCCATAAGGTAACACTGTGCAAATTCTGAATGCCAGCATATACACTGCCAAGCCCTGCAGTGTAATGCAGACAGACAGTACTTGGCCGAACTACCACGATTTGTGTTTGAAAATCTTCCCTATAGGAATATATATAAAAACAAAGATGAGGTGACTTACCGAACAAAAGCGCTGGCAGGTCGATAGACACACAAACAAACACAAACACACACACAAAATTCAAGCTTTCGCAACAAACTGTTGCCTCATCAGGAAAGAGGGAAGGAGAGGGGAAGACGAAAGGAAGTGGGTTTTAAGGGAGAGGGTAAGGAGTCATTCCAATCCCGGGAGCGGAAAGACTTACCTTAGGGGGAAAAAAGGACAGGTATACACTCGCACACACGCACATATCCATCCACACATACAGACACAAGCAGACATATTTAAAGTGTCTTTAAAGTGTCTTTAAATATGTCTGCTTGTGTCTGTATGTGTGGATGGATATGTGCGTGTGTGCGAGTGTATACCTGTCCTTTTTTCCCCCTAAGGTAAGTCTTTCCGCTCCCGGGATTGGAATGACTCCTTACCCTCTCCCTTAAAACCCACTTCCTTTCGTCTTCCCCTCTCCTTCCCTCTTTCCTGATGAGGCAACAGTTTGTTGCGAAAGCTTGAATTTTGTGTGTGTGTTTGTGTTTGTTTGTGTGTCTATCGACCTGCCAGCGCTTTTGTTCGGTAAGTCACCTCATCTTTGTTTTTATATATATTTTTTCCCACGTGGAATGTTTCCTTCCATTATATTGATTCCCTATAGGAATGTTAGATATGTCATATCTCTCACAATGTGATTTCCACACGGCAGGATCATTTAAGAAGGTGCTGGGATGCAAGTGGTTTGAATATGATTAGCAGTGTACCAGTTTCCCATTCAATGACTGCATACACATTCCAGCAACCCACATTACGCAGGACTCACCAAACTTCCCATCCATACTACAATTGACTACGAAATAGCAGAAACTATGTGGAATAGTGGGACTTCCCGTTTTGTAATTTTTGTTCCAATACACAACAATTTATAACAACCAGTTCTTTTCTCATTCCTCACATCTGACTAAAAAACTGAAGAGATGGAAAGGGAAAGTACACAGACACATCAATGAGACATCCGTACAATTTAACTCCGAAATGATGAGCAGTGCAGCAGGTATAAATTCTGAGACAGTTTGTAAACTACTGCACAGCAGAAATCATACTGATGAGGGAACGAAAAGTGTGATTTCTTTCCTTAAGTATATCTTTGCCGCTTTTGTACTGTTCCATGATAAAGGTTCTTTCTGGGTGCTTCTATCATCTAAGTAATCCATAGTTTAGGAAGAACACAACTTTCATTTAAAGCAATATGTTTTTAACCCTTTCACGCATAGTGTAGCTGTTCAGCTATAGACTTCATTTCTTCGATGTATCCTATACTGAGCAACATTTTGTGACACATTCGTTATGTAGTTAAGTGTATACACACTACTGCAGCTGCTAAGCTGCTACTAGGTCTTCATAGCGATCATAAATGGCAGAATGAACAGAAACAGTTCGACAATCAGCTGTGAGGATGTACTGCCGTGCATGTGTTTTGGCAGAAAGTAGACACTTTTTTTTGTATTTGTGCACCAATTTGTGGGTTTGAAAATTACTTTTTTATTTTGAAAACGTAAGTAGATATGGTGTAGACAGTTAATTCAGGTGTCTTTACAATAGATTTGAAATTGGGTCTGTTTCTGCATTTGTAGCGATTGTCAACAATAATGCTTTGTTAATTTAATTAAAAAAATTTTTCAATATTTTTTTCGTAATGTAGGCACTATAAACTAAACATGGCGATTTTTACAGCATGAAATAAAAAATCATGCATTTAAGGGTTAAAAGGTTGGTACACATGCACTATAGGTAACCTACCTTGCAGATGTAATGTGTTGTCCAATATTGCTGGAAAATCAACTATGCTCCGAAGATCCATGTCATAATCTACTTGCAAACGGAAGAGTACATGTAGATAGTATCCAGTAGCAGAACTCAAATGCATCAGAATTTTCGCTCTATCAGATGGGCTCCATTTTTCCTTAGCAAAAAGAACATCTCAATTAGATTAATCAGTTTTTCCTACTAATGAGTATACATTATATTTATCAGAAATTATGTATACACTGTATGAAATAATGTATAACAACGGAAAGCCCAGGTTGGAATATCAACAATGAAGAAAAGGATGGATCTTTACTTACTATAAGGATGATACTTTGAGTTGCAGACAGGCACAAAAAAAAAAAGACTGTTACAAGTTAGTTTGCAGCCAAAGCCTTCTTCAGAAAAGAAAGGAAAACACACACAAATGAACACAAGCTGTCACACCTCATGCACACATGACCACTATTGCTGGCCGCTCTAGCCAGACTCACATTCACACAAGCATGCATCCATCACGCTGACGCGTGGGATGTGACCTGCGCCTAGCACTGAGGCGAGGACATTTTGGAAGTGAACTGGTGGCACAGTTAAGTGTCCCGATCCGTGCTCTGGCACAGGAGCCTGCCAGCTGGGAAAAAAAAAGCGGGACGACGGGCAATTCATTAGGGAACAGCGGTGTGGGAGACAACTATTGAGGGAATGGATCAGGCGGTGAGGTCTCAATCTTCAAATATGCATACATAGGAACTGCCAATGATGCCTTGTATTGCAAATTGTACTTGTGTGATTGACGAGTTTGCAATGGTGGGCTCTCCAACTATGAGTGACCCACCAATGCTGGCACAGTCAGCAGGCAGGGATGGTGTTGGTTGGTGAGTCGACACTCCAAACCCCATGGAGTATCAACTACCATAGCTGGCACCCACAAAGGTTTTGGTCCACAGGAAAATGCCCAGACCACTGAATTTGGAGGGTATCATCCACTGTGTTGGATCATGGGTTTTGAGGGCTGTCGTGGCAGGAGGAGGAGGAGGAGGAGAGTATGTGGTTGTCACCTACTGAGGAGCTCTGGCAGTCATGGACGTGGGTGGTCCTGTACACCTACAGACACTGCGCATGCTGGTGCCGTGGTGGATATGCTCACTGATTTCAACATTTGTTGTTTAAATGTACACACCATTCGCTCCACATCGTCATTGGTGCAGGGGCGAAAAGGCGGGCTGAACAGGTGTTTAATGCCATTGGCATTGCAGAACTATTCAAAGGCTGTCGTCACAAATTGGGGTACACTGTCAGACACAAGGGTGCGGGGAAGCCCTTTGATGGAAAGAATTTGGGCAAGTGCAACGAGTTTGATGGTCATAGTGATGGACGCTATGCTAATCACGTAGGGGTTGTCAGATTAAGCATCCGTGACAATGAGCCACATAGAGCCCAAAGAGGGACCAGCAAAGTCCAGCTGAATGCGGTCCCATGGGCAAAGGGGGGGGGGGGGGGGCACAGGAGCAGCAGCTTGATGTTGGACACACACCAAATAACTGCACACCATAGCCTCCACGTCTTTGTTCAGTCAAGGCCAGTAGGCATATCGGCTAACAAGGGCTCTCATCTGTGACATACCTCAGTGTCCACAATGGAGGAGTTCCAAGATATGAGGGTGTAAGGTAGTTGGGATGACATTGCGGTGCCTATTCCCCTCCAAAACCAGCATGAGAACATCGGAGACACAAACAAATGGTGTGAAAGATGGGCGCAGGCACAGAGTTCTGGATTATCTGATTTGGAAAAAAAAGTGGGCCTCCCACGTAGTACATGACACACCGTAAGACAAGATCACGGCACATTGACGTTCTACATTAGTGTGGATACTGGAAGAGCTCCTGTTGGTCAAATGCTGGGTCTGATCCTAAGAGTACATGAGAGAGTTCATCCGTGTTTGCATATTGCATAGTAGGCTTGTACTTAATGGTGTAATTGTAAGAACTAAGGAAAACAGCCCAACTCTGGAGCCTCTGAGCCGTCCCCTCTGTAACCCAAGAAGAGCACAACCAACAGTTTGTGGTCAGTAATGAGGGTAAATTCAGTCTCAAAGAGATACATATGGAATTTCTTAATGGCAAATATCACCCCTAAAGTCTCTTTCTCGATCTGTGAGTAATTTCTTTGGGTAGGCATTGTCTTCAGTGTATAAATGATGGGTTGCTCAGTACCATCATTGTTGCAGTCCGACCGCACTGCACAAATGCTGTAGGGAGAAGTGTCATCAGCCAGCACAAGGGACACGATGCAGTAAAGGGTGTAAGGCAGGGTGCTGAGTGTAACGTGTGCTTCAGCTGGATGAAAGAGCGCTCACAGGCAGCCAACTGCCGAACGGAATGCTCTTTTTCTGCAACTCGTTGTGTGGGTTCATAAAATATGCTGCTTGGTGGAGGAACATAGAATAATAATTCACCTTACCTAAAAAGCCCGCAGCCCCTGTAGGTTTTAGGAATATGAGAGTGAATCAATAGCCAAAACAGTGCAGTCAGTGGGCTGAATCCCTTCTTTGTTGAGCAAGTGTCCGAGGTATTCCACTTGCTCTTGGAAAAGAAACCTGACATTTGTATAGGCGGCATTTGAGCCCTGCGTCACACAATGTAATAAAGAGGGTGCAGAGGTGGAGCAGGTGGTCTTGGCGCTTAGCACTCGTAATAATTGAGTCGTCTAGATAATGCATACAAGGGGGAATGGAAATAGTTAACTGTTCGAGGTAACTCTGTAAGACTGTCAGAGTGGGAGAGATCCCAAAGGGCAAATGCTCATATTTGTACAAGCCAAAGTCAATACTGATGACCATAATGTGGGATCTGCAAATAAGCATTGGTCAGGTCAATCTTAGAAAAATATTCACTGGTGACACGGGCATTGATTGTTGACCCAAAATCTCCAGAGAGCCGGAGGTAGCCATTTGGCTTCTCAACCGCTACCTGTGGTGTAGCCCAAGCATTAGTTTTGACAAGTTCAATTACCCCAGCTTCATGAAGGCAATTGAGTTCAAGCTCAACCGCCGTCCATAGAAAGACCAGAAGCAGATGTGCCGAACAGAAACAGGACACTGCATCTGTATGTACATAAATATGCACCTCGAAATTGGTATTGCATCCCAGACTAGGTTTGACAGATTCAAAAGAGGGCCAGAAATGTTGCAGTTGTATACGCAGACGAGAAAAAAAAAATCTATGTTTTTTGCGGATGTGCCGGTTAAAAATACACATTTTCTCTGGTGAAAATATACTATTTCCTGGGTCAAAATAAGCCACACGCCTGATGAAAGCACATATTTTCTCTGTTAAGTGACAATATACTTCCCATAGGAGCAGTGAAACTTAGTAATCCTTTGACTGGTGACTGTTTTATGCGCAGGTATAGAACTTCCCAACATTATGGAAACAAAACACAGAAAAAAGTGCACATTTTGAAAAGATCTTTGCTGTGTGGCACCATTTAAAATGCATATTTTTGTATTTTGAAGAGATCCAAACAAATTCCATCAAATACAGCAATGTAGCTTCTGAAGCACTGAAGTTGAGATTGAACGTGTTTTTATCAGCCAACCATAGCTCATGTCATGTGATCTCGCCATCCAACGACAGCAGATATTACAGGCATAGGACTCGTGATGTTGTCAGCCAATAACAACATCTTTGTTAAGCAGTGTGAGCACACAAATAGGATAAGTCAATAGTTTAAATTAACAAAGTATAACTACAAGAAAAGCTAAGCTTTCACTTATAATATTAGTTGTCAAAAATTGTTTGCTGTTTTTCCGAGTGTGTGGTTAGGCAGGATCCTAAGTGCACAGCTTAAACTGCAGCAGCTGAAAATTTCAGACAAGCACAATTACAAATTTCACTGCTGTTAATGAACATTTCATGGGTTACCTGGATAAATACGTGTTCCGTACAGCACTTCGACTTTTCCATAGACAAGCCAATTACATGAGCAATTGCTCAAGAACTCAGTTTGCACATTTCGTTAAAAGGATAATTATACTTGTTGCCATTGTTACTGAATAATTTGTAATCTATGAAATAACCAAAATAAATATGAAAGACAAACTTTGAAACTTGGTCTTTTTTTAGCACGTTTTACCCTTACAGATATATTAAACACAAATGTGCCAGTAGAATTTTAAACACTGGCATAAATGACTGGTCTTCTGGGCCTGAATTTTCTCTAAGTGGCTGGTCTTCAGCGTTAAGTTGGAATGAGTGTCTAACATTCCGTGATTTAAGAAATTCATCACATGCAACATAATTTATTTCGCGTAAAAGGAAATTTACTTTGAAAGTAATGCTTCTCAAATCACCATTCACAACTTTTCCAGCAAACTGTTAGAAATGTAAACAGTTGTGACATCATGCTCATCAAAATGAGGCTCACAAGAAAGACGCATCAAAAGTAGTTTGTTGTTAAAAAGAATTGCATAGTCTGAAACATTTTGATGTCAACAGACACTTGTTTATGCAGTGTGTTTTGTTGTTGTAAATGGTGCGTTTTCTTTGCAAATAAATTTTTATTTTGGTGTTATTCTATGTAACCTACTTGTAAGCTGCCGCAGTTGTGAACTGACTTCTGAGGGGAATGGAGCTGTCAACTTATGCAACCAACTTGCAGGAGGACAGGTCAATGCTGGGTAGCCCAGACGAGCATACATTGTGAGGTTCACCAGGGAAACTGTTGCTTCTGTGTCTGCTTGGAAACAAACATCCTAATTTAGAGTCACAAGATCAATAAACAACTTGGTATCAGGTGGACTGTCCTAGGGAAGAATGGCCTGGAGTTCACAGACCATACCTTTCTGCAAGTGGTGAGTGAGGCTGAACAGATTGCACGCTGGTACATCGTGAAACATTCAAGACAAGATGGGAGCCTCCACTGCTTATGCTGACATGGTTTGAGTGGCTGCTCAGAGCCTACTGACACCTTTGAAAGTGGTGAACCACGACACTGTCATTGGGAAATGGACATACGAGAATTTTGACCCCTTGATGGAGGATGAACCACAGCTATCTGGGGATAAGCCCTAAGGCGTTCATTTGCTTCTTGTGAAATTTCGAAAGAATCTGCCATTTTAAAAATATCGTCCAAAAAAGGATCGTCCAGCTTGGGGACGCAGTTTGTACTTCCACATCGGGAGCCAATTGGATCACCACACCACGAATCAAGGAATCCACATATGAGGTTTTGCAAGACGCAATTGAAATCACATGAACTCGGTCCTTGCAAATCTGTCTCCCACGAGTGGTATGACTGACCTGGTTGCTTGTGGTATTTATGGAACTTAAGGCACAATGTGACAACACAGAATCATTGTGAATAATAGTTTGACAGCAATGAACACATCTCCTCGAACATGAGGCAATCGGATTTGAGATGGGAGCCAGCTTCTTTAGTAGCAAAAAGTCTTTGGGGAAGCCCGAGAAATGAATAGTGACCACTGGAGAGAGCAACATCAGAAACCCAAACAGCAGCAAAGTGCTGTATCAGCCATTGCAAATACATGTCCTAACATTCCCTGGTGTCGTTAAACAGCACAAACAGGGGTGGACAGGACTCCACCTGGGAAACGACCACAGAATGAACAGGCTGTGAATCCTGCACCTGCAAGCATTGTGATAAAAGGTGATTTTCCTGATGTAGTACGTTGGTTTGCTGTTGGAACTGCTGTTGCAATTACTGCTGCACGACAAGCTGTTGCTGTTACTGTTTCACAAGTTGCACGAATTTTGCATTCATAAGATGCCATTAACATTTTATCTTTTCGCCAATAATGGCAACCGTAATTGCAGCACTGGCAGGAGACGCTGGTCGAGCAGCCGAGGGTGTCGACGGTGTCACCGAGAAGCACAAAAGATAACAATGGCGATGGACGAACAAGACAACATGACAGAACAACAAGTATGAAGTGGAAACCAAATCATGAGTCTTAGACATACCAATAGCAAGAACCAAACAATGCTGTGTATAATGAATAAATGAGAGTGCAGTTGGAACACGACTGAGGTCCTCGACCCTATGCTGCGAGCATGGCCACGGGCATCAATGGGCTGACATGTGGCGCGTGGCCCGTGCCCAGCGATGAGGTCATGGCAACAGTGATCATAAACATTAAGAGCGCTGCCTGGCAGTTGTCATTTAGGTTCATGCTTTCTGGTTGGCTTTCTAATTAATCAGGCCAGAATACCAGAATGTGTGCATGAGGTGTGCCTACTTGTGTGGATTGTGGGTGCTTTCCTTTCTTTTCTGAAGAAGGCTTTGGCTGAAAGCTAAGAGTGTTACAGTCTTTCCACTGTGCCGGTCTGCAATTGAATGTGTCATCTTTACAGTGAGTAGCAATCTAGCCTTCTAACCTTTTTGTAATGATTAAGTGTACATAGTACACATTTTAAATAGAAACAAACATTCCACATGGGAAAAATATATTAAAAACAAAGATTCCATGACTTACCAAACGGGAAAGCGCTGGCAGATAGACACAATAAAAAAAAAACATACACACACACAAAATTTCAAGCTTAAGCAACCGACAGTTGCTTCGTCAGGAAAGAGGGAAGGAGAGGGAAAGAGGAAAGGATGTGGGTTTTAAGGGAGAGGGTAAGGAGTCATTCCAAGGCCTTTAAATACGTCTGCTTGTGTCTGTATATGTGTGGATGGATGTGTGTGTGTGCAAGTGTATACCTGTCCTTTTTTCCCCCTAAGGTAAGTCTTTCCGCTCCTGGGATTGGAATGACTCCTTACCCTCTCCCTTAACACCCACATCCTTTCAACTTTCCCTCTTTCCTGACGAAGCAACCATTGGTTGCGAAAGCTTGAAATTTTGTGTGTGTGTTTTTTTATTGTGTCTGTCTACCAGCACTTTCCCATTTGGTAAGTCATAGAATCTTTGTTTTTAATATATAGTACATATTTTACACACACACACACACACACACACACACACACACACACACACACACAGAGAGAGAGAGAGAGAGAGAGAGAGAGAGAGAGAGAGAGAGAGAGAGATGGGGCGGGGGGCGGCGAATAACATTGGCTTTCTAAAAGAATTCTCATTTTTTCTAGATAATTTAAAAGATATGACCAAAATATAAGACATATAATCATGAAATATATACAGAGAGCAGGTAGCTTCTTGTTGCTGAATACATGGTGTATAGTAAAATGCACAGGAACAACTATTCAAAGAGACAAAGCACAGTAGAAATGCCTGACATGGCATACTGAATTTAATTGGCAAATGTAGAAGATACAAAAATGTAGCATCACTGAGGAGGCCTAGGCGTGAGTATTCGAGGGATGTCCAGCAAGTCCCAAATGTCCCAACAGGTCTACTGCTGTGGTCAACCTGTGGTCGAGTGGGAAGTGGTTTCAAGATGTGGCAAGCAGAGAAAGACTTTCTGGGAGGGTGATCAAAAGGTCTCTTTGGTTTCCCTGACAATCAACTTTCTGGCAATATCTGTATATGGTAACTATCCTTTCCAAACTGCACTCATTTTCTCTGTTCTAGAGGGCTCATCCTGTCTTGCAAGGGCCGAGGATTGACAAAGGTAGTACTAGTGGAGGTTGGGAGATCCAGCGTTAGGTGCATGATAAGAGCCCCTTAGGGATAATGTTGCCAAAGACAGGAAGAAATCAAATATGCACTCTTATGTTATCAAAGATTTGGTATGAGTCCTTCTGGTTGCCACAAAGAGCACAGGGCACAGCCAACTGCATGTCTTGGCTCATGTCACAATGTCACTTCAGGACAGAAAAATTTCCGTCTGGCTTCCAAAGGCTATCTGAAGTGATAAAGACCATCATCTTGTTTGTAGATAATGGTGGAGCTCACAATGTACACAGGAAAAAGGTAGACCGGGAAAATGTCAGTACTATAGTTGCAAATTATCACAGCTGTGTTGAGAAAGAACCAGAAAGGTGTACATAGAAAATAGTAGTATTATAGCTGTAAACTATCATAAATGAGTTGGGAAAGAACCAGAACTCCAAGCACTACCAGAAATCACTGAAGCTTAATTCAGAGATAAGTTAAGCTGATGAACTTAATGATGCACATAAAGGATACACTAAATTCAGTTGGTGGTGGTGGTGCTGTTGTACGTAGTTTCTCTTGTAGTGGAACTGAAGTAGACAGCTGCTGTGAGTCAATATGTGTAGAAGCTGTACTCAACAAGCAAAATAAATTGCATGATAATTGTTTCCTTCTACCAAGTCCAGACTTACATGATATGGTTCCTAAAAGATTCAAGGAAAATTTTAGTCTCATTTTAAATATGAGCTCATTTTGAATATGTGCTCAACTCACACAATTTCCCATCAATTTGTAGACAAAGAACGTTTGAAATCAGTTGTTGGTTGAAATATCATTCAAAGTTGTACAAAATGAATTTTCAGAAAATTTATTTGGCCAATTAGTTTCAGTGTAAATGGTTGTGATAATGTACAAAACCTCTTAGCAATAAACAATCCGGAGGAAATAAAAAGTGGCATTATGGTGGTTGTTGGTGGTTGTTAGTGTTTAACGTCCCGTCGACAACGAGGTCATTAGAGACGGAGCTTATGCTCGGGTTAGGGAAGGATTGGGAAGGAAATCGGCCTTGCCCTTTCAAAGGAACCATCCCGGCATTTGCCTGAAGCGATTTAGGGAAATCACGGAAAACCTAAATCAGGATGGCTGGAGACGGGATTGAACCATTGTCATTATGGACACGAGGATTTGTGACCACAAGGTCATGAATACCACAAGGTGTAAATCCATCAAAAATGAACACACTATTATGAAAAGGGTAGATTGCTATTCACCATATAGAGGAGAGGTTGAGTCGCAGACAAGCACAATAAAAAGATTGCTAAACATGTGAATTTCTGACCAAAAGCCCTTTTTCTTCTTCTGAAGCAGACGCTGAGGCTAGAGACGGTAGTTGAGTGTGTGTGTGTGTGTGTGTGTGTGTGTGTGTGTGTGTGTGTGTGTGTGTGTGTAAGTTGTGCTTGCATGAATGTGCACGCCTTGTCTACTTCAGAAGAAGGCCCTTCAGCCAAAAGCTCACATTTTAGCATGTTTTTGTTGTGCCTGTCTGCAACTCAATCTTTTCGTAATATTGTCATTATTCCATCCTGGATTTTTGACACACAATTTCCATTTTTTCATACTAACTATATAAGTATCATCAAATATGGCTCATTAAAAAAAAAGTGCTAAAGCAACTGACTCTATTATATAAAGTAAATTAATAACATAAGGAACAGACTACCAAGGGAAACAAAGCATGTCAGGACAGTGTCACAGCACCAAAGAAAAAAAACATGCTAGATTCAAAAGAAAAAGCACAAAATCTTCAGGAACGATGCCAGTTTACAGATGCTATAAAGTTTGTGTGGACTTCAATGTCAGATGCTTTTAATAGTTTCCAAATCTCAAGATCTGGCAGAAAACCTAAAAAAGTTCTGGTCATGTATAAAGTATAGCTGTGGTAAGAAACAATAAATACCTCCACTGCAAGATATCAATGGTAACATCACTAAAGAGTTATTCCAAAATTCTTTCACCATGGAAGCTGCAGTAAATACTCCAGAATTAATCATGAGCACCTGCAAAAACATGATTAATTTGGAAGTAGATACCCTCCGTGTAGGCAAACAATTAAGTCATTTAATTCAAGCACGACTTCTGGTCCGGATTGCACACCAATTAGATTCCTTTCAGAGTATGCTGATGAAATAGCTCCATTTATAGATGTTTATACAACTGCTTGATCAACACAAGATCTGTACCTAAAAACTGGAAAATGCACAAGCCACACCAACACCCAAGAAAGGTAAGAGAAGAAATCCCCTGCATCATTACAGAACAATTCACATTGATCTGTAGTACAATTTTGGCACATTTACTGTGTTCTGACACTGTGGAACATGCAACAGGCTTTTTCTGTCTGTCGAAGGCTATTTTATTTCAAACTTACCAGTTTCAAATGATGTCACACAGCTTCTGATCTGATGAGCAATATAAATAAATTACAACTGTGTTTCAATCATGTGTTTACAACATTACAGAGCTAATTTTTTTCTATCTAATTATAATATAAAAGTTGTATAACTTACTGTATCTCGTAGTTACAGGGGAACTAATCTTAATGGAACTACCAGTTTCACTGTCATATACTGCAGTTTCACTTACATTCCAGTATAATTATCATTGTGGCAGCTTTTGGGGTGCAAACATGACCTTTGTACAGCAGGAGAACTACTACGGCGATACTACACAGAGCTCCAAAATGTTTTTATTCGAAATTGCCAGAGGAACTTGAAGTTTATGCTCGTGAGGTTTACACCCACCAGCTAAAACCTCTGGGACACCTGCTGAATGAACAGAGTGACTTTGCAAAAAGTAATTATTGTATTAGTGTTTTTAGCATAAATCTAACAATAAATAGGGACTCAAAGGACCTTTTTTAAAAAAAAAAAAAAGGGGGGGGGGGGGGGGGGGACACCTAATGAACTTTTGCGGGACCAACAGAGAAATGAAAGACAAGACATCAATAAATTTCTTTTTGATGGACAATCCTACCAAATGAGCCAGATGAGAGATTATATAAAAAAGAAAGAACAACAAAAATTTGCAAATACAGTACACTCTTCATTGTACTTTAATTCTTTATTGCCAATGTGTTGTTCATCTTTCTGAGGCATCTTCAGAATAATATATACACATAGCGTAGTCTTAGGGTTTGAATATTTTGACTTCATAGTTTCATTTATACACATCAGCACACAACTATTGTTCTGAAGATGACCAAAAAGGGTGAAACATGTTGGCAGTACATAAATAAATAGCAATCAAGGCTGTTTTTAATTTGAAAACCATTATCACAGCTGCTGGCTTCAGCCAGTGTTGAGTGGGAGAATATCTACACAACAAAAGTATTAGACCATTTGCAATTAGGTAATGTTAGAAAGTATCTTTTTTAAATAGTCACTTTGACAGAGCACAAGTTCCATCTCATTTACTATTTTATTTAATTTTTTATCATGTTTTATATATTGTAATACTAGAACTGTGAATCAAATAGAAACTAAAATTATAAATCAAATTTAAATAGTCTTGGTATCACCATCGTATTTAAATATGAGAGATTTGGGCAATTACAAAGGTACAGTTTACTCTTTCTTACTGCAGGATGATGTTTTCCTTGTTTTTCATTTAATGTCTTCTGAAATGGATCTGATTTTTTGGCTTCTCCACTTCTAATTTTTTTAATTCCAGCTAACATACCTTGGGCTGGAGAGATTTCTTTATAATCTTTACATTTAATTCCTTCTTCAATGCACTTAGTGGCTTCTTCAAACACTTGATTAGCAGCTTTTCCTTGGATTTCCTTTTCCTTATTTTTCTGCAATAAAGTTTTTGACAATTCTTTCAAATCAGTAGCAGCTTTAACCTTCAGCTTTTCTGTACTTTTTCCGAATGCTCAACATCTTTTCTTGCTTTTTTTTTTTTTCTTCTAAGTAGCTTTTGTATGCATTTCTAGCCAACAGTAACAGGATGCAAGTGGGCCTGATGGTTGTACAATTTCATACCAGAAAAAATGTTGAACCTATGTTGAACCTCAAATTCAAACCTTGTTTACTCATGTTTACCTGATCACTCATTAAAACATGCCCACAAAGAGAAAATCCTCTTTCTACTGAAGCACTACCATAAGACACACAAAATTGCTTTTACAACTTTTGTTACAGTGGGATATTTTACAAAGTTTACGTTCTAATTTGGAGCTTATTTGTAAGACTGAATATCAAATTAAATTAAACATGTTGAGCACTTCAATTATGTACAAACAGTCTAGTAAATTCTCCCTAACAGAACTAGGATGACAGGGGTCACTAAGTCTTAGTGAGACTGTACAGTACACACGAAAATTGTAAATGAAGACTCGCTGACTGACTCTCAGCCATATTCTGAAATTTTACTAACTTTTTTTTCCCATGAAAATGCATATCCTATCTGTTTTGTTGATCTCATTTGCAACCACCATTTGACAATTACTACACAATGTAACTGTACTATGGTGTTATTACACCCACAGAAGCTTTCACTGCAATGAGAGTAGCCAAAATGTCACCAACTTTGAATAGTTAAAATTTATGATTTGGTTTGTTAACTTAAATTCACTTTCATTAACTGCATGAACAGTGACGATTCTGCAAATAGGTGGATATTAAAATTTGTTTTTAGTGCATTTACTAAGTCCTATGAACACCAACTTAACAACTGCCATTTGTTGTTACAGCACTACCGCTCTCCAGTATAACACTGTTGAGTGCAAGTGATTCATCATTTTAGTCCAAGTCTTGTGATACATCACAGCTTATCTTATCGATTCTATTTTCGGTATGGTGTGGGCTGACAAAAAGAACAGTTTTAAAAGTTCAAAGATCCCTGCTCTTAAGGGTTCTCATACAGTGTAAGAATTCCTGGAAAAAATTATGTTTTTAAATCTTCAGTATCTCACATTGTCTGTGAGCTACAAGTTCAAAATTATTTGTTAACTTTATTTTCAATTATTTTCCTGGCATTACACCACTAAACTTGGGGAAAAGTACTCGCATAACATGTCATATGCAAATCTCATCTTTACTCCTAATCATTAAAAAAATATCTTATGACACAATGCTAATCCAAAAGTAATTACTATACCAATTAATTCTTTTGAGTGTGATTATCATAATCTTTCATAGCCATAGCTAACAACCTACTTTTCCAGCAGCTTTCCAAAGTGCTGTAATTTTTATGCTAATATAATGGTTGTGGCACAACTACGAAATTCAGTGTGGCACAACTGGCACATACAGCGACCGAGAATGACGCAGTACTGCAGTATTGAATGTTTCTGATCACAACCAAAATCAGTAGCACATTTCTCAGTGGCTAGCCACACATTCTGTCTCTGATGGATATTTGACGGTAAAAAAAAAAATGGAGAGTATGTCACACAAAAGTAGCTGGCACTGCACAGCAGCACCGTCTCCCCATATGTTACCTTGCCCCACGACCATCAATGTCCTCCTACCATTACTCCCTGTGGTTCCCTCAACAGGGGATTTACTTTATGTGCAGGAGCTGAAAGAAACCAAAATGCTGGGGAAAAGAAAGAGTTAAGGCCAGTTGTAATATGAAAGATGCCTCAATTAAGCTTCACTGAGGTTATTAAAATTAAAAGAAAAGGACTTTTGGGATCAAATTTTTTAAAAGTACCTTTTGGTACTTTAGGAAAAAAGGAACTTCAGGGACCAATGGGATGTCTGCTAAATACTCTGTTGTGAAATTTTGTCCAGGCTTTTATCATCTCACGGTATTGGGGTAGTATGAGAAGCTCTGCCATATGCCCGCTGTGGCAGTCCACCATCCGCTGACAGCGTTGAAATTGACACAATAGGGGAAACTGCAGCGTGACACTACATTCAGGCTGGCACTTATGCAGCTATTTCTACAATGGTCTACTTGAAAGAGAAGAGGCTCAAATGGCTCTGAGCACTATGGGACTCAACATCTTAGGTCATAAGTCCCCTAGAACTTAGAACTATTTAAACCTACCTAACCTAAGGACATCACACACACCCATGCCCGAGGCAGGATTCGAACCTGCGACCGTAGCAGTCCCGCGGTTCCGGACTGCAGCGCCAAAACCGCACGGCCACAGCGGCCGGCGAAAGAGAAGAGAACACAGACTTGTTTTTATTTTTTTTAATTTTTCCCTTTAATAAAATGTGTTTGTAAATCCTCATTAATGTTTTCTGTATAATTCTTTGGAATGATTTATATATTGTTATTTCAGTATTATACTTTAAACCTGCAATTACATGTAAAAGGCACTCTTTTAACACTACAGGCATTCTACACCAACAAAGGCAGCACACAATTAAGTCTTTCGTATATGACAGTGCAACTGATAACTTCCCTTAAGATTGGCTATTCTCTAACTACAAGATATGGCACTATTACGAAAAGGATAGGTGCTATTCACCATACAGTGGAGATACTGAGTCGCAGATGGGCACAACAAAGAGACAGTCACAACATAAGCTTTCGGCCAAGCAGGCCTTTGTCAAAAAGTAAATGAACACACACACACACACACACACACACACACACACACACACACACACAGCTGCAGTCTCTGGCAGGGCTTCAGCTGCCAGAGACAGCAGTTGTGTGTGAGAGGTGTGTGTGTGTGTGTGTGTGTGTGTGTGTGTGTGTGTGTGTGTGTGTGTATTTTTGACAAAGTGCAAAGGACTTGTTGACCGAAAGCTTATAATGTGACAGCCTTTGTTGTGCTTATCTGTGACTCAGCATCTCTGCTATATGGTGAGTAGCAACTACCCTTTTCATAGTATTGTTATACTCCTTCCTGGATTTTCCATTGTAAGATATGGCATATAGAAATGCACAATATCACAGTGATGTATACTAATAAAATTCTCTCTAGCTTCCTGCTGCGCCAATTAGTTTAAAATCCACAAGTTTTCGGAAGAGAACTTCTTGGCCATTGTCAAGTGGCAGTTTCCTTCTTCTGGTTGCTGCTGCCTTTGTGATGTCACTGGAGCTCGCTCCAGCACAACACATGTCAATTTTTTCACTGCGCATCCACATGACAGTCACCATTTGACAATGGCCAAGGAGTACTTGATCAAAAGCTCATGAATTTTAAACCGTTTGATGCAGGTGGAAGCTCAAAAAACTTTTATCGAGGTATGGCAGGTCATACAACTTCTGTATTGTAATCAGGTAGAAAAAAGCTTGAGCATTGTAATATTGCAAACACAGGAATAGAACCCAATTGTAATTTATTTCTACTGTTCAACAGATTTGAAGGTGGGAGATATTGCCTAAAACTTGTCATTTTGAAATAAAAACAGCAATCTACAGCAAAACACGAGCCTATTTTGTGTAACATTGTGTACAAGTACATTCAGTTTTGGTTGTGAAATGTATCAAAGTACACAATCTATTAACACCCAATCAGCAAGGATTCAGAAAATATAATTTTTGTGAAAGACAACTGGCTCTTTATTCATGCAAAGTTTTGGTTGTGAAATGTCTCAAAGTACACAATCTATTAACACCCAATCAGCAAGGATTCAGAAAATATAATTTTTGTGAAAGACAACTGGCTCTTTATTCATGCGAAGTAATGGGTGCTATAAACAGGGAGGTCTCACGTCGATTCCGTACATCTAGACTTCCAAAAAGGGTTTTGATACTGTTCCTTACATGTAGCTTATAATCAATTTGCACACCTATGGAATATTGTCTCAGCTGTGCAACTGGATTCACGATTTCCTGTCAGTAAGGTCATAGTGGCTATTGCGTGACGAGAATTCATCTGTACTCCATTCATCATAAGAATAAACCTGATCCAAACAAACACAAATGCGATGATTGGTCAGAAGCTGTAGCACAAGTAGAGTGGTGTTGTAACGCTCTTGAAAGTAGGCTCTACTTATGTATTAGATATATGTTATAACGTCAAGTTTAACACATATATTTCAGAACGACACAACACATATAAGTCACAGAGTAAGTTGATAAGCAAGACATGTGCACACATTAGCATTCGAGTGAGCACCGAGTCCCAGTCTAGCGGCCGCTGCTCGGCTGGCCGCTTAGGTGGCGCAGCTGCTGCATTGCTGGCAGACAGTGCCAGCACGTAGAGGACGCGCGGCGGCACTCTGAATGATCGGCGAGTCACAACACTTTTCCTCCCTTTGAAATTGTTGCACTGGTCCTGATGGAGGTGTCCTGGAGATGGCTAACATCCATAGGCGTTGTTTGACTCGCCGTAAAGTCTCGAGGAGGAGGCTTCCCGTACGGACGGAAGTGTCCCCGATGATAACAGGTCGAGATGACAGGAGACGTAGGGGTCGAATCTGCTGAGGCCCCATGCACCAATCTGCCTGTTGCAGCAAGTCCAGTTGATATGACAGGAGACATGGGCGATGTGTCGGCGTCCGTTGGAGGAGGAGGCGAGTAGATTTGGTCTGACAGAGGATGGTCATCCGGTTCCTGCATGGGCACGTCTTCTGGTGGTGTCCGTTCTTGT
This sequence comes from Schistocerca serialis cubense, assembly GCF_023864345.2. Taxonomy (NCBI): domain Eukaryota; kingdom Metazoa; phylum Arthropoda; class Insecta; order Orthoptera; family Acrididae; genus Schistocerca; species Schistocerca serialis. Next base: position 10,715,784 of record NC_064644.1, read on the forward strand.
GCTGGCATCGCGATGACGGTGAGAGGGCTGCATTGTGAGTATCGAGAGACGCCAAGATCCCGAGCGTCAGGCAGAGCCGAAGGTGGTGTAGTGGCATTCGGAACAGGCGTTGCCGGCACACGAGGCCTAAGCTGTTCCGAATGACGCACTGCAACACCCGTGTCCATCTGGATTTCATACAGGCATCGGCCACAGTGTCGTAAGATGCGGCCCGGACTCCGTTTTGGCCGCCTGCCATATCCCCCTACCCAGACGAGGTCGTCGGCGGTGAACCAGCCAAGTGAAGGCACCCACAGCCGTGAGGTGGAAGGCCACAGAAGATGAAGTAGCATGTGGGGCTGTCAGCCATGTAAGAGCTCAGCCGGGCTGTGGTCACCCATGGGGTTGAAACGGTAAGATGCCAGAAAGCGGAGAAGCGCATCATCAGCAGCAGAAGAAGTCAGTAGTTTCCTCATCTGAGCCTTAAATGTGCGGACCAGTCGTTCAGCCTCACCGTTTGATTGTGGATGGAAAGGCGGGGCCGTGACATGCATAACACCGTGACAAGCACAAAAATCCGCAAATTTGGAAAAGGCAAATTGCGGACCATTATCAGTAACAAGAGTAGACGGGAGGCTTTCCAAAGAAAAAATGCTGGCGAGAGCACTGGTGGTTGCCGCGGTGGTAGGTGACGTGCAACGGACAATGAAAGCAAAGTTAGAGTAGGCGTCAATTACGAGGAGCCAATAAGTACCTAAAAATGGTCCCGCAAAGTCAGCATGAATGTGCTCCCAGGGCTTCCCAGGCGAAGGCCACGGGGACAAAGATGACTTCGGGGCAGCGGCCTGTGACGCACAAGGGCCGCAGGCAGCGACCATGTGTGCTATTTCAGTGTCGATGCCAGGCCAGTACACATGACGGCGCGCCAGAGATTTGGTGCGAGGGACACCCCAGTGCCCTTGGTGAAGGAGGCGCAAGACACAAGCACGCAAAGATGCAGGTACCACAACACGCGGCGAAGCATTGTCAGTGGAGAGGAGGATAACACCATCCCTAGCCGTGAGGCGGTAGCGCAAAACGTAGTAGTTCCGCAATGGATCAGAAGTCTTAGCGGACGGGCGAGCTGCCCAGCCCTTCTGAATACAGCGTAAAAACCCGGGAGAGGGTAGGGTCAGAACCCGTAGCAGCCACCAGCCTGTCCCCAGTGATGGGGAACCCGTCCACAACCCGCTGCTCGGCAACATCCAGGTGGAAACACAAGAGTTCGTCCCTATCGAATGCCAGATCGGGACCCATGGGAAGGTGAGAGAGAGCATCAGCATTCACATGTTGAGCCATTGGCCGGAAATGAATCTCATAATTGAAACGAGACAAGTAAAGAGCCCAACGCTGGAGGCGGTGTGCAGCCTTGTCGGGAAGTGACGTTGATGGATGAAACAAGGAAACAAGTGGTTTGTGATCCGTAACAAGTTGAAATTTTGAGCAATAGAGAAAAACACCAAACTTATGAAGAGCATAAATAATGGCCAAAGCTTCTTTTTCAAATTGAGAATACTTTTGTTGGGCATCTATGAGCGTTTTGGAGGCGTAAGCAATGGGTTGTTCCGAACCGTCAGAAAAACGGTGCGCAAGGACTGCACCGATCCCGTATTGAGAGGCGTCTGTGGCAAGAACAAGATGTTGGCCAGGTCGATAAGTAGCCAGGCACTGGGCATGTTTCAGCATAGTCTTCAATTTCTGGAAACCCACATCGCATGACACGGACCAGTGAAAAGGCACGTTTTTATGCAACAGGCGATGCTACGGCTGAGCCACTGAAGCCGCAGACGGTAAAAACTTGTGATAGTACGCTATTTTCCCCAAGAAGGCCTGCAGTTCCTTAACAGATGTAGGGCGAGGAAGGGCATCGATCGCAGCGACAGTTTGCTGAAGCGGGCGAATACCATCCCGAGAGAGTTGAAACCCCAAGTACGTGATAGATGCCTGAAAAAATTGTGATTTCTGAAGATTACACTTAAGACCAGCAGTCTGTAAGACATGAAAAAGTGTGCAGAGATTTTGAAGATGTTCTTCAGTGGTGGAGCCAGTGACAACAATGCCGTCCATGTAATTGATACACCTAGGGACAGGGAGCAATAATTGTTCCAAGAATCGCTGAAAGAGAGCAGGGGCGCTAGCAACCCCGAATTGCAAGCATTGGTATTGACAGAGGCCAAAAGGCGTGTTAAGGACCAGAAACTGCCGGGAAGCAGCGTCGAGAGGAAGTTGATGATAAGCTTCTGACAGGTCAATTTTAGAAAAATACTGGCCTCCAGCAAGTTTAGTGAACAGTTCTTCAGGACGGGGCATAGGGAAAGTGTCTATGAGGCATTGAGCATTTACAGTGGCTTTGAAATCGCCACAGAGACGAATATCACCATTTGGCTTAGCAACGACAACGACAGGAGAGGACCACTCACTGGAAGTGACAGGAAGCAAGACCCCTGAAGTAGTGAGACGATCCAACTCCCGTTTTACCCGATCACTAAGGGCCACAGGAATGGGCCGAGCTCGAAAAAACTTAGGCCGAGCAGTGGGTTTGAGCGTGATATGAGCTTCAAAGTTGTTTGCACGGCCTAACCCAGGAGATAAAAGGGACGAAAATATCGTCGACAAGGAATCCAGTTGAGCATAAGGAATAGCATCAGAGACAATAATGACAGAGTCACCTATGAAGAACCCTAAAACGCGAAGGGCATCGAAACCAAAAAGATTCTCTGCGTTACTCTGGTCGACCACAAATATGGGGACAGTGCGAACGACGGATTTTTAAGATAACTCAGCATTAAACTGTCCCAAGAGAGAAATCTTCTGTTTATTGTACGTCCGTAATTGCCGAGTGACAGGTGACAGGAGTGGAGAACCCAACTGAAGATACATCTGAGAATTAATTATAGTGGCAGCAGAACCGGTATCCACTTGCATGCAAACATCTCGACCAAGGATTTGGACAGTAAGGAATAACTTCCCTGAAAGGGAAGAAGTGCAATTGACAGACAACACAGAATCAGAATCAGCGTCATGTTCATGAACATCATGTATGCGGTCGGATTTGCAAACAGAAGACAGATGACCTTTCTTTTTGCAATTGTGACACACAGCCCAACATTGGGGACAATCCTCGCGTGGATGTTTCATAAAAAACCGCAGACATGAAGGAAGTTGCCGGGGGTTTTGCTGCAGTTTCTTAGCGGGTTGTTTACGGTTAGGCTGAGGCTGCGCGTGGGAGCGCACTACAGCCACGTCGGCCGGCGGGGACGCGCCGCATGCATCGTCAATAGCGCACAGAGGTTGTATTTCCCAGACATCACCCCACGCCTCTATTTGGGCCCCAGCAGTGTGAGAAATTTCAAAAGACTGCGCAATGGAGAGAACTTCATCCAGAGTCGGATTTGCCAACTGAAAGGCACGTTGCCGAACTTCTTTGTCGGGCGCAGACCGAATAATAGCATCCCGTACCATGGAATCGGCATAGGATTCTTTGTGAACGTCAGTAACAAATTGACACTTTCGACTGAGGCCGTGAAGTTCAGCAGCCCTAGCACGATATGATTGATGTGGCTGTTTTTGATACCGATAAAAGGCAACACCAGAGGCTACCACATGCGTTTGCTTTTGAAAATTGACAGACAGAAGAGAGCACATTTCAGCAAAGGACAAAGACGCAGGATCCTTCAAAGGAGTCAATTGTGACAACAACTGATACATTTGAGGTGAAATCCAGGAAAGGAACAGAGACTTACATGGTTGTTCGTCCGTGACATGAAATGCCAAGAAGTGCTGTCGAAGACGTTTTTCATAATCAGACCAGTCTTCCGCTGTCTCGTCGTAAGGAGGAAAAGGAGGTATAGCCAACGACGAGAAACGCCCCGCATTTGACGCCGCGACGAAATCGTGAATTGCTGCTGTTAGAAGCGTTTGCTGTTCAAGGAGATTTTGCAATAGTTGCTTGACAGTAGCCATGGAAACCTGTGGGTCTACGGTGAAAAGGAAAAAATCCCATCCTCGTCGCCAATTGTTATAACGTCAAGTTTAACACATATATTTCAGAACGACGCGACACATATAAGTCACAGAGTAAGTTGACAAGCAAGACATGTGTACACATTAGCATTCGAATGAGCACTGAGTCCCAGTCTAGCGGCCGCTGCTCGGCTGGCCGCTTAGGTGGCGCAGCTGTTGCATGGCTGGCAGACAACGCCGCACGTAGAGGATGCGCGTAATTGCGCGGCGGCGCTTTGAATGATCGGCTAGTCACAACAATATATTATTACTAAGTTACATTAAATTAAACTTAAATAATTTCAAATGTGTTAACAGCTATCAACGTTTTTCTTAATCATGCTTTGGCTACGTAGTTTTTATGTCAAAGATCGTGTACAGTCACAGCCTCTGCAGTGTTGTGCTCTGATTGTCGCACTGTAGACATGGAGTATGAAAATGGTTGGGGCTGCTTCCTGCTCTGTAGCAGAACACAGTTAAAATGTGCAGAGAAATAGGTTGTTCTTAACATTTCTCATAATATTATAGAGATAATAGGCTTTGAAGTTTTCTAGAGACTTTATTATATACAATTCTGACACAAATACAAATTGGATGCATAGCGGAATTGGTAGCATAACAAATTGGTAACCAAGGGAAGTTCACAGTTCACTGGTTCAAGCCTCACCTGTGTCAAAGTTTTTTTCTCGTTCAATTCGAAATGCCTACACCTCATAACTGTAAAATTCATCATCATTTTTTTGTGAATAATGCATGTCTTCTTGTTTTTAATTACATATTGCATGTGCTATTCCTGTTTTCATTTCAAATATAAATTCTCAATTATTGATATTTTATGAAAGACTGCTAATAAAGGTTGCTTACATTAAGAAAACATAACAATTTAATTTTAAAGGCAAAAATGAAAAACCATTATTTTGCACCACAGATGTAGATATGTTTCGAAGAAACACGAAAACAATCATTTTCACAGCGTAGATCACACCGTACAAATGCTGCATTTTTACATTTGCCACTGTAGCATTACAATATGAACCTAACAGAACTGATCTGGAGCCAAGTTAAGGGATTTGGCCCGAGAAAAAACAAGACCGTTAAGCTGCCAGATGTACTGGGGCTAACGCACACAGCTTTTTCACGTGTCACTGCCATACGGTGGCAGGATATAGAACAGCATGTCATAAAAGAGGAGTAGAAAATGCAGTGCCTGGGTGGTTTTATAGAGTCTGTTGTTGATCGATTCATTATCAACGTAGCAGATGGCAGTTCCAGAACTGAAATGTATTTCTCAGATTTGGATAAGAAAAGAGCTAAGAGATTACCAGGCAGCTGACTGTAATTAATATCTTCAGTGGCTTCAGTATTCAACAGTATGGTGAAATCCCTGCAGTATGCTTTTGTATCACACATAGCTCGTTCAGAAAAATTACCCTGTGTTTAAGTTAGGAATTTTCATCACTCTTGTTTGTAATTAGAATACGTCAGATGAGAATGAGAGCATTTTATGCTTTACATCCAGTCATCTAAGAAGCGTGCAGTAGTTTTGCCAAATATCATTTCATTCTCTTTAAAAATTAAATTACACTCAAAGCTACATTGTTTCTTTGCTGTCTCTTTTTACATCTGAACAGATTATAGTGCAGAAATTATACCTGGTTCACCAAGCTGTTCTTAATTATTGTAAACATTTAGGATACAATCGCAGCAGTCCTGAGATTGTTTGCAGATGATGCTGTCATTTATTGCATAGTAAAGTCATTAGATGATCAAAATGAACTGCAAAATGTAGACAAGATATCTGCGTGATGTGAAACTGCTAATTGACCCCGTACAACAAACAGTGAGGGATCTTCCACATACCTAGTGAAATCTGTTAAAATACAGGTACACATTAAATCACACAAGGCTGGTTGTCAAAAAATTACGAACACCTTAAATTAGTACCATTGCAAAGAAAATGTTGTGGGGAAGGCGAATCAAAGAAGTGTTTTATTGGCAGAGCACTAAAAAACGTGCAAGAAATCTACTAAAGAGACTGCCTTCTGTAAGCTTGTCGATTCTGTACTGCTGTGAGGTATAGTATCCTTACCAGATAAGATTTTTGGAGGACACCGAAGAAGTTCAAAGAAGGGCAGCTTGTTTTATACTACCACAAAATAAGGAAAGGAGTACTCTATCCCAGCAGTTCAGAGACACATGTACCCTGTGCAGACGAGTATTGTCCTGTTGCATTAGAGTAAAGACATGAGGATGCTGGATGTCTGATGTACCATAGTATTGTCACTACCAGCTATGACCTGAGGTCACACCTGATGGTTCCCCACACTGTGACACAGGGAATGAAAACCACTCAGCCTCTCTAAAATATTGGATGAATAAGGCATCTCCCCAGGCTGCTGCTACACCTGCTGATGATGCTCATCCGATAGAAGTGCAGAGGCGTTATTCATTGCTGAACACTATGTGACACCAGTCATCAGCAATCCACATTTCTTCTCAGTGACACAACCACTCTAAATGCAGCCACTTGTGTTTTGGTGTTAACAGCAGCTGCTATATGGGATGGTAATTCCAAAATTTCTGGCTGCTGCCAGTCTCTGACCAAAGGTGTGTGATAACACAGAATGTTGCAGAGACTACATTACTTGTCCTCGGATGGCAAGCATTGATATTAAGGGGTTACGATGTACTTGGTGCACAATACAGTGTTCCCACCTTGTGGTGGTTGGATATGGTCAATTGGAACCACGACAAATAGTATACCCACCCTCACGTTTCTATGCAGTCACATATCGAGCCACTGCGACATCCAAACGTCCCACAAATCTGCACTGCACAACTCTACCAGCCAGCTAAATGAAGACCCACAATGAGGCCCCTTTCAAACTCTGCCAGGCTCTGGTAATGCTATCTCTCACGAGTATGTAGCATCACTGTGTTCTTCATAGTGATCAATCAATGTCTGACACTGTTAACAACCTTTATGTACCCTACAAGGCTTGGTAACAACACTGATCATCAACAACACTAACACACTCTGTTGGCTGTTCTACCTGATACAGAAAATTGCAACTCTAATCACTTACGTAACTGCCGTTGGTATGTATGGGTACAAAGTCACATTTACATCCGATGTAGTCTTCTTGACGATTCACTTTTTTTTATAGGCAGTGCACATTAAAAAGTATTGGGAAGAAGCATCAGTTAGCCTAGCTCCTGTACTTCCCGTAACTGGCGCTACCAACCTTATGACAACTATTTTGCCCAAATAAAACTTCACATCACCCTTCCCACATAATAGTAACTGCTGACGATAATTTCCTGCTGTGTATCCTTTTTTGAGCCACTGAATGATTCTTGGAAATTAATTAAGCCTTCACACGTTGGAAAACATACAAAATACTTCTGCAATCCATTCTCAAGATGGCTTGCGGAGTATGGATGTAGATGTAGATGCACTTGAGTAACTGGGTTCCCCACCAGGTTGGAGTAATGGAAGATATTGAAGTAATTCAGAAGCATGCTCCTAAATTTGTTACCAGTTGGTTTGACTGGAACAAAAGTGTTAAGGAATTGGAATCATTGGAAAGAAGAAGACAAACTTTTTGGAAAACACTACTGAACAGGTTTTAGGGAACCAATACGTATGACAGAGTGCAAAACAGCTCCCGTATCTCAAATTACTGTATAAAATAGTGCCAATTAGCAGTGATACAGAGGCACACAGGCAATTATTTTTGCTTCACTCCATCTCTGAGTGGAACAGGAAAAGGAATGAGTACCAATGGTAGAAAGTACCCCACCCTTCCTCCGTACACTATGCAATGCCTTGCACAGTATGGATATACAAGGCGTCAACACAGTTCCAAGGTGGTTTTCACTTACCACTGTACTGGTATTACATAACAAACATATTCAAACAATGGAAATTCCAGGTAGAAATATCAACAATGGAGGAAGAGATAGATTGCTACTTACCATAAAGATAATATGCTAAGTTGCAGACGGGCATAGGCACACTGGGCCAAGCTGCCAGAGTAGGCGGTCATATGTGTGTCACGTGTGCTCGCTCGTGTGAATAACTGGGGTGTGTTTCTCTTTTTACGATGAAGGTTGAGACCAAAAGCTTATGTGTAAGTGTCTTTTAATTGTGCCTGCCTGCAACTTAGCATGTTATCTTTTCCTACACTGTTAATAACAAACACATTAACACAAAAATTACAGAACGGATAAACGATGATGGTTGAAGACATACCTTTGGCGTTAATTTTTTGGCAGAAGTGATGACCTCATAAAAGCCTTTCCTCCATAATAATTCTTCTGTCTTGCGACCATATTGCAAAGGCTGTGCAAATATTATTCTCTCACACAATTCCTTCAGCCTGCTTTGCTTCAGCAGTAGGCTTGATGTAAACAAATCACCCACCTCCTCTGCTAAGCTGCGTCCATCATCCAGCTGCCTTGCTACCTCCGTAACAGTCCTGCAATAAAACAGGTTAACATTAAGCATAGAAAGGCAGCAACACCGCTTACTTCTCATTATTCTACAGCTTCCCATATTAAAACCAAATCGGACCTACACACAAATTTCAGTTTGGACAAGTACATTAGCAAACCTTCTGGTATCATGTACTTATAATCTAGCCCGATGAATCTGTTATACCTCTGAAGAGCAGAAATTATGCTGACATGGCAGAGATAAGGTAAAATAATGCATATGAAGGCGGAAATTATTTAAAGAATGGAGAAGACAAAGAAATAAATACATATTTTCACTTAGAAGAGACTATTATGAATGTGACACTTTACAGCCCAGTAGTAGTAGTAGTAGTAGTAGTAGTAGTAGTTGTTGTTCTGTCTTCATTCTGAAGACTGGTTTGATGCAGCTCTCCACTAGTCCATCCAGTGAAAGTCTCTCTGTCTCCGACAAGAAGAGGCCCCCACTGGTGGGCTTGACTTTTTGAAACAAACAAGTACATGGTGATGTAGGTCAAGACCCCAGGTATCGCACCCTGCTGCCATTCACCCTGGTGGGTCCTTGTTTGCGAATACATGATGAAAAAAATTTCAGAATTTTGTGTGTCGCTCAATATTGTTAAAAAAGATGTATTACACAGACAGGTTGTGTGGTGTAATTGATAGCTTCACATTCATGAGGTTTGGGGTTCGAATGTCACCAGGTGCATTATTTTTTTTATTTTGAAATCTTCATTGAAATTACTCTGATCATTATTTTTATCCAATTAATGACCATTATTTTTATTCAATTAATTTGTTTAAATGTAAATTTTTATTTCTGTTCCTTTGTCACATAATTTAATCATGTATGAACATTTTCATTTGCTTCATTTGTTTCTTTGTATCATTCTTTTTCCCATTCCAAGTCGAAACAGACAATATAAAGGAAACATGAAGAAGTTCATTTTTCAATTTTCTCAATTGTGCTCCTTGAAAAGAATGTCGCCTTCCCTTCAGTGATTCCCACAAAGCATCTTAATAACACTTGTGCATTGTTTGAACCTACTGATAACAAATGTAGCAGCCTGCCTCTGAATTACTTTGATGTCTCCCTTTTACCTGACTTGGTGCAGATCCCAAACACTCTAACGGTTCTCAACAATGGGTCACACTAGGGTCCCATATTGGATGTCCTTTACATGTGAACCTCACTTTCCTAAAATTCTCCTGATAATTTTAAACGACCATGTGCCTTCCCTACTACAATGCTTACATGATTGTTCCATTTCACTTTGCTCTTAGGCCTAGATATTTAATCGACATGACTGTGAAAGGCATCACAGTACCAACGCTGTATTCGAACATTTGAGTTTGTTTTTCCTATTCTTTTGTGTTAGCTTACATTTTTTTACATTTAGAGCTAGTTTGCACTCACCACACTGACTAGAAATTTTGTCTAAGTCATCTCGTATCCTACTATGGTCTCTCAATTTTGACACCTTTCCATACACAATAGCATCCTCAGCAAGCAACTGCAGCTTGTTGCCCTCCCTGCCTGCCAGATCATTTGTATGTACAGAAAATAACAGGAGTCTTATCACACTTCCCTGGGGCACTCTTGACGATACATCTGTCCCTGCCGAACACTCACCATCAAGGAAGTCTTTGAGCCACTCATGTATTTCGGAATCAAGTCCGTACACTTGTATCTTCATTAACAGTTGGCAGTGTGGCGCTGTGTCAAATGCTTTACCGAAATGTGGGACTATGGAATCTGCCTGTTGCACTTCATTCATAGTTTACAGGATATCATGCGAGTGATGCTTTCTAAAACTGTGCAGATTTGTGGACAGAAGCTCTCAAGGAAATTTATTGTATTCAAACAGATAATATCTTCAAGGATTCTTTCACCACTCTTATATAAAGGAATCACCTGGAGCTTTTTCCAGACAGTTGGCACTTTGCGCTCAGCAATGGATTCACAATAAATGCGAGCTAAGTAAGTGGACAATGCTGTACAGTTCTCTTCGTAAAACTGGACTGGCATGCCAACAAAATATGGCGCCTTATTTGCTTTCAACTCTTTCAGTCATTTCTCTAAGCTGGGGATGCTTATTAAAATGTCCTCCATACAGGACTCTGTGGGACGGTCAAACGACGTTATATTTATACAATTACTGCATGAACGATTTCTTAAATGCAAAATTTAAAACTTCTGCTTTACTTCTGCTATCTTCTACTCCTGTATCAGTCTGACCAATGAGTGACTGGATAGGTGACTTCAACACACTTAGTGATTTTACATATGACCACAATTTTATTGGGTTCTTAGCAAGATCTTTTGCTAATGTATGATGGTGGTAGTTATTTGTGAGCTTCACTATCAAACTGAAATTTGACCTAAAGAGAGACAATATTATTGTCAACTGCAATGAACACACCCCCTCCTATCACGTCTAATCTGTCTTTTCGATATATGTTCCATGAATCACTGAATACCTCAAGAGCCTTCTACTTTTGGTTTCAGTCAGCTCTCAGTCCCAAGAAAAATCTGAGTGTGAGAAGTTTCCTGGAGGACAGAAAATTTGGGAACTTTGTTACGAATACAATTTACTGATAATTTTTTTTTTTTTACACTTGAAGTGTCTTTACTCTGAATACAAGTTGTCTGGTGAGTGTTCATCAGAGGAACTCAAACGACTGCCTAGCCTAAAAAAAAAACCACCACGTGCAATTCACAAGTACTCTGCTACCTGAGTAGCTGTTTTCTTTGTGTAGCGCACCCCTGACCTATCAGGTCAAGGGGAGTCCTACAACTCCCCACCCAATAAAGCAGATCCAGAAACCTGCAGCCAAGAGCATCACAGACTCAACTAAGCCTTCAGTTGAGCCCTCCACTCAGCTCCAAACCAAGGGCCATGACTGACTCTGGAAACAATGCTGCAAATTGCAAGCTCTACTAGCACCCCAGGTGTGAGGTCTGCAGCCTTCACCACCTCTGCCAGCTGCCTGGATGAACTGAGGCTGGCTTTAGAACCCAAGCAATAGGTGTCATTGGTCCGACATGAGCCACAACTTGCAGACATCTGCATCCTGCATGCTCGATAACAGCAGGCAGGGCCTCCTACACATATCGGATGAGGGGTTCCAGCAGACATACAGAGTGCACACTGATATTCTGGCACTGAATGCCTTGCACCCAAGGGCCTCCATAACACCTAACATTGGAGCTCCCAATAACTAGTAAACCCCTCTCCAGTTGCGCCTGCTCGAACCCTGCTGAAGGGGTGACCCCCTGTCCACTCAAACAGCAGATGGGCGAGGCCACACGACTAGCCTCTACATTGTCCGTACGCCTCAAGCAAGGCAGATGTATTATCATCCACCACTCAACCCCTGTGAGGGCAGGTCCACCGCATCGGATACAATAGGAGGTGCTTCACCAGCAGAGCCTGTGAGAGAAGAAAGCTTCTCTGGTGAAGCCCAAAGTGGGAAAAGAACGGTATATCCAATAACAAATCCTCACAGTTAGCATAAAGCATAGTGCTTACAATATTGATACTCTTCAGCGGAAACCAGAGAATAATTAATAATTAGAGAACAAATGTTTTTAAGAACAGTTTACAAAAGATGGCCTACGATAAAACTTATAATGAATCCCAAGTACAGTTTAGAGCAAGAATAAAATAATGTGTAACCTTTCGCTCTTCCCCGTTTCTCTTTTTTTGTGTAAGTCAGAGTTTTTGTGCTTTTTTATTTTTTCAGACAAATGTACAGGATCCCAAACACACTTGTTGTACACTTTTTTGTTAAATTTCGCTTTTAGTAACAGTTATTTGACTTCATCACTTTCTCAATCAACGATAGGCTTTTCTATCAGTATATCTATAACTTATACTGACGCGTAATCTAATTTTACTATACAGTGAGTTAATTGGCATATCTAAGGCTTGTGCTACCATCTAGCGAGATTTATGCCAATCGAATTGGGATAAAAGTCTGTATCAGTATGCTACCACCTGGTGGCACTGATGTAAACGTGTAGTTGTGTGGTAAGGACTAGCTGTGCATGCCAAGAGCTACGCACGTTGCTCATCAAATCTGTATGTATCTGACCCATAAGGCAGTTATGTCACGCCAGTTGCACATGCACAAAAGCTCATTAAAATGTACACAACTGAAGATGTGCTCCTGACCCTGATATCAAGTTTCAAGTTGGGCAGAGTCTACTGGAGTGGCAATGTAGTATAGCATGGTAGATTTAGTGCTGTGTATTTCAGATCTATGTTACGTTTAACAGTATTCAAAGAAAAATAACCAATAAATCCGCAATGCGACAAAAGTTAGAGTGCTCACATGTTCTTACATAGCAACCGCCACTGAGACTGCTCCGTCATTTGCAACTGATAATGGAAGAGTATATTAACCAGCAACAGGTCTTGAAGGGCCAACTGTACCGACTGACCGCTGTGTCATCCTCAGCCCTTGACGTCGCTGGATGAAGATACAGAAGGGCATGTGGTCAGCAACTCACTCGCCCAACCGTTGTCAGTTTTTGTGATTGGGGAGCACCGGTCATTACACTGCCCAAAAAATCATCACACTGTACAAACATAGATTCTGTTGTGATTGTCGCTACTTCAATAGCCGACCAATTACAGATGCTTATCCAGTACCGAATATCAAGGAAGCAATGGATAACTTGGGACAGTATAAATACTTCTCTACAATACATGCAAATAGCAGTTATCATCAACTGGATGTAATGCCAGAGGACCAAAGACTGCATTTACAGTTCTTTGAGGTCATCAACAGTAATGATGAATGCTGTTTGTTTAAACAATGCATGTCACATTTTGACAGTTCCTGAATGGCTTGTTATGGGGTTTGAAGCTGTGACAACCTTAAAGATATCATATTTTCAAAGGATGTGAAGGAACATGTGCAATGGTTAAAAGAAGTTTTTAAGATATTAAGTTCCAAATGCCTAATTCTAAGCAATAAGAAGTTTCCTTTTGCTTTACAGGAAGTGAATACTTAAAACACATGATTAGCCAGGACAGTGCAAAAACGGATCCCAGATTGACATACCTAGTGCAAAGTTTCATAGCACCGCAGACATGTAAAGAATTACAGTCATTTTTAGGATTAGCTATAATTGCTATAGAAAATTTGTGATAGGATTTGTAGGTATTGAACGAACACTAACACATCTGCTGAGGATGGGTATGAAGTTCCAATGGGCAGCAAAATGTCAAGCCACATCTGAAAAACTGAAAGAGGCATTAACAACTGGACCTGTGTTGATCCTACCAGATTACAAAATGGAATTTATTTTATTGTGTGATGCTAACAACCACTTAGTAGGTTGTGTTCGGAGTCAAGAAGAACAGGGCAAGAAGCATAAGTGGCTTATAGTTAATGGCAAATGAACAGGGCTGAGAAAAATCAGAAAAGTTGTTTGGCTTAAAAGCCCCATCACACCGACTTATGCAATGGATTTTAAAAGTCAGCAAGTTTGACTTTGAAGTGATCCATAAACCAGCTAAAAAAATACGGTAATGCAGATGTGCATTGCAGAGACACATGCTTAATACAGGCACTGGATTGTAGATCTGCTGAGTGGCTGTACACACAACCTGCCAACACAGAATGCATGCTATTCACAACATGGCCACAGTTCGCTGTTCACAATGGGTTACGTAGGCCAACTAGGCTTGAGCCGCACATGGTAGTGCCGACTGTGCTGCAGGAAGGGCTACTGGAAGAAGCATATGATCCAAATTTTGTCTGGGTGTGGAGGGTGTTGACAACAGACTGGAGGGTAGCTGGACGTTATTGGTGGAGGACACAGAAACAAGACGTGGATCAGTATGTAAGAAATTGTGAACCATGTGTGCAACACGCAGGCAAGTGCCGCTACACAAGTTGCCAGAGGCAACCAAAGCCTTTGAGATGAGTGGCATGGATATTTTAGGACTTTTGGCCTGCCACTATCAAGAAACCATTATGTTGTTGTTGCTGTCATTGTCTTCAGTCGAGACACTGGTTTGATGCAGCTCTCCATGCTTCTCTACCCTGTGCAAGCTTCTTCATCTCCAAGTACCTCTTGCAACCTACATCCCTCAGAATTTGCATAGTGTATTCATCTCTTGGTCTCCCTCTACGATTTTTACCCTCCACGCTGCCCTCCAATACTAAAATGGTAATCCCTTGATGGCTCAGAACATGTCCTACCAACCGATCCCTTCTTCTAGTCAAGTTGTGCCACAAATTTCTCTTCTCCCCAATTCTACTCAGTACCTCCTCATTAGTTATGTGATCTACCCGTCTAATCTTCAGCATTCTTCTGTAGCACCCCATTTCAAAAGCTTCTATTCTCTTCTTGTCTAAACTATTTATCGTCCATGTTTCACTTCCATACATGGCTACTCCATACAAATACTTTCAGAAAAGACTTCCTGACACATAAATCTATACCTGATGTTAACAAATTTCACTTCTTCAGAAACGCTTTCCTTGCCATTACCAGTCTACGTTTTATATCCTCTCTATTTCGACCATCATCAGTTATTTTGCTCCCTAAATAACAAAACTCGTTTACTTCTTTAATCTAATTCCCTCAGCATCACCCGATTTAAATCGACTACATTCCATTATCCTTGTTTTATTTTGTCAATGTTCATCTTATATCCTCCTTTCAAGACACTGTCCATTTTGTTCAACTGATCTTCCAGATCCTTTGCTGTCTCTGACAGAATTACAAAGTCATCGGCAAATCTCAAAGATTTTATTTTTTCTCGATGGATTTTAATTCCAACTTCTAATTTTTCTTTTGTTTCCTTTACTGCTTGCTCAGTATACAGACATCGGGGGATAGGCTACAACCCTGTCTCACTCCCTTCCCTTTCATGCTCCTGGACTCTTATAACTGCTATCTGGTTTCTGTACAAATTGTAATAGCCTTTCACTCCCTGTATTTGACCACCAACACCTTCAAAACTTGAAAGAGAGTGTTTCAGCTAGAAACATAGGTTTGCCTTTCATTCATCTATCTTCTAAGATAAGTCGTAGGATCAGTATTGCCTCGTGTGTTCCAACATTTTGACGGAATCCAAACTGATCTTCCCCAAGGTCGGCTTCTACCAGTTTTTCCATTCATCTGCACAGAATTCGAGTCAGTATTTTGCAGCTGTGACTTATTAAACTGAGGGTTCAGTAATTTTCACATCAGTCAACACCTGCTTTCTTTGGGATTGGAATTATTATATTCTTCTTGAAGTCTGAGGGTAATTCGCCTGTCTCATCCATCTTGCTCACCTGACAGTAGAGTTTTGTCAGGGCTGGCTCTCCCAAGGCTATCAGTAGTTCTAATGGAATGTTGTCTACTCCCGGGGCCTTGTTTCGACTTAGGTCTTTCAGTGCTCTGTCGAACTCTTCACGCAGTTTCATATCTCCCATTTCATCTTCACCTACATCCTCTTCCATTTCTATAACATTGTCATCAAGTACATCACCCTTGTACAGACCTTCTATGTACTCCTTCCACCTTACTGCCTTCCCTTCTTTGCTTAGAACTGGTTTCCCATCTGAGCTCTTGATATTCATACAAGTGGTTCTCTTCTCTCCAAAGGTCTCTTTAATTTTCCTGTAGTCAGTGAATATCTTACCCCTAATGATATATGCCTCTACATCCCTACATTTGTCCTCTAGCCATCCCTGCTAAGCCATTTTGCACTTCCTGTTGACCTCATTTTTGAGACATTTGTATTCCTTTTTGCCCCCTTCATTTACTGCATTTTTATATTTTCTCCATTCATCAATTAAATTATATTTTCTCCATTCATCAATTAAATTCAGTATCTCTTCTGTTACCCAAGGATTTCTATTAGCCCTTGTCTTTTTACCTACTTGATCCTCTGCCCGCCTTCGCCATTTCATCTCTCAAAGCTACCCATTCTTCTTCTACTGTGCTCCTTTCCCCTGTTCTTGTCAATCGTTCCCTAATGCTCCCTCTGAAACTCTCTGCAACCTCTGTTGTTTCAGTTTATCCTGGTCCAATCTCCTTAAATTCCCACCTTTTTCCAGTTTCTTCAGTTTTAATCTACAGTTCATAACCAATAGATTGTCGTCAGAGCACACATCTGCCCCTGGAAATGTTTTACAATTTAAAACCTGGTTATTAAAGCTCTGTCTTACCATTATATAATCTATCTGAAACCTTCCTGTGTCTCCAGGTCTCTTCCAAATATACAACCTTCTTTCATGATTCTTGAACCAAGTGTTAGCTATGATTAAGTTATGCTCCGTGCAAAATTCTACCAGGCAACTTCCTCTTGCATTCTTTACCACCATTCCATATTCACCTACTACTTTTCCTTCTCTTCCTTTTCTACTATTGAATCCCAGTCCCCCATGACTATTAAATTTTCCTCTCCCTTCACTATCTGAATAATTTCTTTTATCTCATAATACATTTCATCAACCTCTTCGTCATCTGCCGAGCTAGTTGGCATATAAACTTGTACTACTGTGGTAGGCGTGGGCTTTGTGTCTATCTTGGCTACAATAATACATTCACTATGCTGTTCGTAGTAGCTCACCCACACTCCTATTTTGTTATTCATTGTTAAACCTACTCCTGCATTATCCCTATTTTATCTTGTATCTATAACCCTGTATTCACCTGACCAGAAGTCTTGTTCTTCCTGCCACCAAACTTCATCAATTCCCACCCTAACTAACTTTAACCTATCCATTTCCCTTTTTGAATTTTCTAACCTACCTGTCCGATTAAGGCTAACCTAACCTAACCTATCTGTCCAATTAAGGCATTTGACATTCCATGCTCCGATCTTTAGAACGCCAGTTTTCTCTCTCCTGATTACGACATCCTCCTGAGTAGTCCCCGCCCAGAGATCCAAAGGGGGACTATATTACCTCCGGAATATTTTACCCAAGAGGATGCCATCATCATTTAACCATACAGTAAAGCTGCATGCTCTCGGGAAAAATTATGGCTGTAGTTTCCCCTTGCTTTCAGCAGTTCGCAATACCAGCACAGCAAGGCCATTTTGGTTAATATTACAAGGCCAGATCAGTCAATCATCCAGACTGTTTCCCCTGGAACTACTGAAAAGGCTGCTGCCCCTCTTCAGGAACAACATGTTTGTCTGGCCTCTCAACAGATACCTCTCTGTTGTGGTTGCACCTACGGCATGGCTATCTGTATTGCTGAGGCACGCAAGTCTCCCCACCAACGCCGATGTCCATGGTTCATGGGAGATCCACCACTACGTTATGACAATTATAATTGAATGATTGAGGGGGTATGGGACTATTCAGTGAAGTCATCAATCCCACAATGCCAAAGTTACACATGGAATGGAGAAGTTCCGTTAAAAGTGGAGAGGAGTCAAACTATAAAAAGGGGAAGTTAAAACACACACTGTAGAAGGTATAAAAGAGTAGCCCAAATCTAAAACTGGGAAAACAAAGGGATAAAAGAGCAGTGTTTGCTAGGGGGAGTGGTCGTGGGTCCCAGACCGAGAAAATGTGAAGAGAGGCCCCAACCACAACCACTCTGCCCCTGCTCCAGGAGTAAAGCAAAACCTTACATCCGAAAATAAAAATCACTTTCATGGCTGAAACCGAGGGCCAGTTCTGCCACCTGCAAATCATCTGCCAATACGAAATTTAAGGAATCTGAGAGACTATACTTTGTACGAAGGGCCAAAAGATGGGGACATTCCACCAATATATGGGATACCGTCAGTCTGGCTCCACAACCACATTTTAGGGGTGGTTCATTATGCAAGAGGAAACAATGAGTGAGCCTGGTATGACCAATGCGTAGACGGCATAAGACAGTGGAGTCCTTCCAAGAGGAAAAGAGGGAAGAGCACCAAACCACAACAGAATCCTTGATTGTGCGGAGTTCATTACTGCGAGCAGTAGTGCACCAGATGTCATTCCGCTTTTGGGCAAAGAGAGCTTTGACATACATCTGCATATCGGCAGCTGGAATCATGAAAGAGAGTGGGTAATACAGATCTGCTTCTCTAGCCAAACAATCATCCAGTTCATTCTCTGGGATGCCCACATGACTTAGGACCCAGACAACTGAGCAGGTGGCACCGCCAAGGGCAGAGACCAAAGGGTGATGAGAGTAGCATCAGTCAATAGTCTGCAGGCTATTAATTGAGTTGGACAATCTACATCTACATCTACATGGATACTCTGCAAATCACATTCGGAAGAGAAAATTGGTGATTGGAATTTCGTGAGAAGATTTCGCTGCCACTAAAAACGCCTTTGTTTTAATGATATCCCCCCAAACCCTATATCATTTCAGTACACTCTCTCCCCTATTTCATGATAATACAAAACTTGCTGCCCTTCTTTGAACCTTTTCAATGTACTCTGTCGATCATATCTGGTAAGGATCCACACCGCACAGCACTATTCTAAACGAAGACGGACAAGCGTAGTGTAGGCAGTCTCCTTAGTAGATCTGTAACATTTTCTAAGTGTCCTGCCAAAATCACGGAGTCTTTGGCTTATCTTCCCCACAACATTTTCTACGTGTTCCTTCCATTTTAAGTAGTTCGTAATTGTAATTCCTAGATATTTAGTTGAATTTATGGCCTTTAGATTGGTTGGTTGTTTTTGGGGAAGGAGACCAGACAGCGAGGTCATCGGTCTCATTGGATTAGGGAAGGACTGGGAAGGAAGTCGGCCGTGCCCTTTGAAAGGAACCATCCCGGCATTTACCTGGAGCTATGGCCTTTAGAGTTGACTGATTTATCGTGTAATCGAAGTTTAACTGATTCCTTTTAGCACTTATGTGGATGACCTTACACTTTTCGCTATTTAGGGACAATTGCTGATTTTCGCATCATACAGACATCTTTTCTAAATCGTTTTGCAATTTCTTTTGATCTTCTAATGAGTTTACTAGCTGATAAACAACAGTGTCATCTGCAAACAACCTAAGAGGGCTGCTCAAATTGTCTCCCCAAATCATTTATATGGATAAGGAACAGCAAAGGGCCTATAACACTACCCAGGGGAATGCCAGATATCACTTCTGTTATACTCGATGACTTTCCGTCAGTTACTACAAACTGTGACCTCTCTGACAGGAAATCATGAACTCAGTCACATAACTGAGACAATATTCCATAAGCATGCAATTTCACTACAAGCTGCTTGTGTGGCCTGAGAAACAAAATGGAGGGCTCTGTGAATGGCTAGGAGCTCTGCTGTAAACACATTATATGATCCCAGCAATAAATGGTGTTCTAAGCCAGAAGCATATGTGAAAGTGTATCCTGCCTATCTATTGCCTTAGAACCATCAGTTTAGAAGATGGTGGCACCCTGGAACTCTGCAAGGACAGCACGTACAAGATGCCAGGAAGCCATAAGAGCGACAGAGATCTTAGAACCCTGGAGTAGGTCTGTCCTAATCCATGGTCTAGGCACTGTCCAGGAGGGGTGTGGCAGGAAATACACGGGGCGCATTCCAGTGAGTGGAGATAGAGGTCCCGGCAGGGAGTAGTGAGTCACATTCCAACCAGCAATCTTACCTGTGGGTAGTCATCAGGAGGGAGACATCCCTCATTTGCAAAAAGGACAGGGTACACAGGAAAGTATGGGAACTGGTGAATGGTGACTGTGTAAGAAACCAAGAATTGGAGCCATCACATTTGTGGAGAGGGAATCCCAACTTATGCGAGGAGACTGTAAACAGGACTAGTGTGAAAGGCACCAATAGCCAGATGTACCTCACAATAGTGAACAGGGTCAAATATTGTCAGAGTGGTAGGAGCCGCTGAGCCATAAACTCGACAACCATAATCTAGTCTGGGCAAGACCAGAGCATGGTAAAGATGGAGACGAGTGGCAAAACGTGTGGGACGGGAGGTGGACAGCATTAAGCTTCGGCATGCATGTAGTCTTAGGTAGCGAATATGCGGCAGCCACGTAAGCTTTTTATCAAAAATAAGGCTCAAGAAACAGAACTGTGCTACAACATTGAGGTGCTGGTAGCCTAAATAAGGGTTTGGATTGAGGTGTAGTGTATGTCGACGACAAAAATGCATAACCCGCATTTTGGAGGGAAAAAACTGGAAGCCACAGGAGATAGCCCACGCAGAGGCCTGTCAGATGGCATCTTGGGTCTGGTGCTCAGCAGATAATACCGAGTGGCAGCTGCACCAGATGCCAAAATCGTTGACGTACAACGTTGGGGTAATCGCAAGCCCAACAGAGGTTACTAGTCCATTGATGGCTATGAGGAAGAGTGTGACACTTAACGCAGAACCCTGTTGATACCATTCTCCTGAATCCGAGGAGTGCTGGGTGGAGTGCCAACTCGAACCCGGAAGAGCCCGTGAGATAAAAACCCACGAACAAAAAATCAGAAGGGGGCCACGGTAGCCCCAGTCGTGGAGGGTAAGTAAAATGTGATGGCAACAAGCCGTGTCATATGCCCTACGTAGGTCAAAGAAGACCACAACAAGATGCCGGTGGTTAATAAAAGCCTGTTGGATTGCTGTTTCCAATCTGAGTAAAGTTCAGTTGGAGATCGTCCTCCAAGGAAGCCACAATGGTACAGGGATAAATGGCCCCGAGATTCGAGTACCCAACATAATCTAAAGCTAACCATCCTCTCAAGCAGTTTACAAAGTATGTTCATCAGGCTAAATGGGCAATAGCTGTCAAGAGACTTTGGGTTCTTCTCAGCCTTAAGGACAGGGATAACTATACTGTCTTGCCACTGTGATGGGAAAGCACCTGTGAGCCAAATGCGGTGGAAGACACTGAGGAGATGTTGCCTCTGGGTAATGTCCAAGTCTTGGATCACCTGGTGTAGAGGTAAGAGCCTGCAAGAATTCCCTTTCAGGGAAGGCTTAATTACAGGGTTCAGCACAGTGTGGATTGAAACAGATGGGGAGAGGGGGTCTATTCAACTCAGCGTTTCTGCTAGAGAAACATAGCAAGATAGGAAGAGGACGTCAATGCTATTGCAAAGTGTGTCACGAGGTGTTCTGCAAGGACCAACGGATCAGTGCACAGAGCACCTTGGAGTTTAACACCCTCGACAGTTGACTGTTGTTGGCAGTCCAGGAGGCTACAGAACTTGTACCAACACTGTGATGAAGAGGCATACGTCCCCACAGATGAAACATAGCAGTCCCAGCATTCCTTTTTACTCTGCTTAATAAGGTAATGAGCCTTAGCATGGAGACACTTAAAAGCAAAGAGGTTGGTCTGCGAAGGGTGTCATTTAAATCACTGCAGTACCCGTAAGTGGTCCTGGACAGCAACTGCTACCTCCTTGGTCCACCACGGTACCAGTCGATGATGAGTGGGACCTGTGGATGGGGGGACAGCAATGCCAACAGCATGAAGAATGGGGGCAGAGATGCCTTGCACAACCTCATCAATGTAATTCCAGAAAGAACTGTCGAAGTGCACAACAGACATACATAAACAGTGATTGCGTTTCTTGAAGAGCAAGGCAGAATGCGCAATAGGAATAAATAAGACACTGTATTTCTGGTAGGTGACGAAAGTACCCACAGCAATTCCACAGGATGATTGTCCAGTTAGATATAAAGAAGCCGAGAGGAGGTCATGTCACTCAGTCAGTGGTCATCACCAACAAGGATGGGGTAATATACATAAATGTCAGACTCAGGTTGCAAGGGGAGGAGATGGCACCTCTGGGGGCACTGGAGGGGCCTTGTTTTGGGGCTTAAGTTTCCTCTTCTTTCGTGGAGGAGGAGTAGGTCAGGGCACGGCACAGAGGGAGTAGAGGCATCTGCAAGATCTGGAACCGAAAAAGAGTGGGTGACCTTTGGGCGCACAGATGGTGCGTCTCGTGTCTGATTTGTGGTATTAGGCTTCCGCCCTGAGACATGTCAGGGACAGGGGCCCTGGGGGGAAGCCCCACCACTTGCAGGTGCTGAAGAAGGGGTGTGTGTGGGGGGGGGGGGGGGGGGCACTTATTTGGCCAGGGAGGGGGAGCAGCTCCTGGAGGGGAGGTTGTGGGAACTGCAGGGGAGGGGGAGGGGGATGGGGCTGGAGTAAGGAAGAGGTGGGAGGGTGAAAGATGTAACAGAAGCAAAAGTCGAAGAAAGTGACACTGGATGGAGTCTCTCATATTTTTGGCGAGCAGCATAAGACAGGCAATCCAGGGACTTATACTCTTGGATCCTCTTTTCTCTCTAGAAATTGGACAATCTGGCGAGCGAGGGGAGTGGCGGTCATGACAATTAACACACAATGGTGGCAGAATACAGGGGCTTCCCACATGGAGTCGCTGTCCACAGTCACCACACAGTGGGACCACTGTACAGCAGGAAGACATATGCAACAAAACACAAGCACCGAAAGCACCTCGCGGGTGGTGGGACGTATAGCTTCACGTCACATCTGCAGCACATAACCTTGACTTTCTCTGGGAGGGTATCCCCCTCAAAAGCCAGAATGAAGGTGCTAGTATCGGTGCAGTTGTCTTTGCGTACCTTCTGCACGTGTTGAACAAAATGAACACCGCATCGCTCCAGATTAGCCCAGAGTTCCTCATCAGTTTGAGGGATGATGTCCCTATGAAAAATCACTCTATGCACCATATTCAGAGATCGGTGAGGGGGTAACAGACACTGCGACATTGCCAAGATGATCACAAGCACGAAGAGCTGCAGACTGGGCAGCAGAAGAAGTTTTGATCAACAGGGAGCCCGACAGCATCTTACTGAGAGACTCCGCTTCACCAAACTTGTCCTTGATATTCTTCACAAAAATGTGAATGTGTCCGTGTCTGCCATAGTACAGATGAGGTAGCGGGGAAAGTGTTTCGTGATCCATCACCATTCGAAGAGACTGTCATTGGAGAATGGCCAGATTTTTGCAGCTTGATATGCTTCATGCACCAAGCATCCGCCCTGCTACCAACTACTTCGATCAGGGGCTCTCCCTGTAAGAGCCACCCAGCCATAACAAGGGCTTCCTTGGCTCCAGGAAGACCAGCAACTACTCCCTAGCCTACATGGGGAGGGAACAGCTCAGGTATTAGTAGTGCGATTCCTGTGTCGTCACAGGGCTTCGGCAAATGGGTAGATAACAGCCTCACCACACGGACTGGCTACATATGCTGGTGACCCAGCAGGTTGGAGGGGGGCTACAGAGGGGAGGAAGAGGGGAGAGTGATCCACGCCATAGATGCTGGGGAGGGAGTTCTTCCCCAAATAGCTGACACTTAAAATGGAAAATTTAGAAGTGGAGGTCAAACCTCAAGCCAAAAAGGATGGAAGAGAACAGGCAGAAGGAACAAAATTGCAAGCAATATGGGAACCAGATGGGTAGCCAGACCGATATAAATCAGCACACAGAGAGAGGGGAAAGGAGGGGGCACCAGGGAAGGAGAAAGTATAGGGGGGTAGGAGCAGGGTGAAAGAAATGCAGCCAGGGAAGGAAGAATGGACTGCAATAGCTCGGGTCCCGCGTGCACCACACATGAACTCACAAAAGAACCGTGACCCCCTGGCGGGTTATGACAATTATAAATCATTTCTCGTAATATGTTGCAACAATTAGTATTCCAAACAAATGACCAAACATAGTAGTGCATGCCATGGTAAATAATTGGCTGTAGTTTGGTGTCCTGAGACAGTGATCTCAGACCATGGCACCAATTTCATGTCAGAGCTAATGAAGCAACCATATCACTCATTACACATTCATAAACTAAGAACTAGCCCATACACCCCAAGCTGACAGAAGGATGGAAGGTGGTCATTGAATGACCAGTAAGATGCTGAGCTAGTATGTCAATAGCCACCACAATGACTTGGACGTTTACTCACAATATGTGGCAGCAGCATACAATTCCAAAATTATGATAACACTGGACTTTCACCATAGAAGGTGGTGTGTATGGTAGGATGTAGTAAAACCAAAAATTGAACGGGACAAGGAATCGGTAGAGAACTTTGTTACAACATTGAACAGGGTTGCCGCAAGTTTCCCCAAGTGAAATTCCCTAATATTTCCCTGAGTTCCAGACAAGTTTTACCATTTTTCCCTGACCAATTTTGAGATCTCAAGGGCAACTTAAGACATAAGTTGACAATCTGTCTTTGCAACTACAGCACAAGAAGCAATAGTGCAAATGAAGAAATATATAAAAAAAAGAACTTGCACGCAGATGGCATTTCCTAATGTGACAAAAATCTTAAGTACTAACATCAACATCTTTTGTCATGAACTACTTTAAGATGAAGAAAGCAAGCCAAATGGTATATGTGTTTCATTAAGACCACTGACGTTACTTTGTTTCAATAAAACGAAACACATTTGGTGACAAAAATATGCATTTCATTGGAGTTGCAAGACAGATTTAAAATACATTCACTGATTTCAGAAATAACCTCAGAAAAGAGTAGGCCCCTTGAAAGAAGTGAATAAGGCGGGGAAGAATTGTGTAAACCAACACTGTAGGTGACCGCCAATAAAATGTTGGTTCTGCTATGTTTGTTATTGTTGGTTATTCCCCCTGTGTTATATATATTATTTTATGATTTTTCTTCCAAGAAATGTATGAGTACATAGTGTACAAACCTCTAATGACAGACAAAATTTTCTTTTTCTTATCGTCTATACTTTCTAACATACAAACTACTTTTTAAGTGCCAAAAAGTACTAGAACACACAAAATCTCTATAAAAAGCCACGCTGTACAATGTACTTGCAGTGAGACAGTCAAAATTCCTGAAATCAATCAGCCATGGCCTCTGGTCTGCTGAGGAGCATCAAAGTCGTGGGTCCACGGATAAACCACGAAAATCCACTGCATTACACCACACACAAACAGACCCAGCCTGTGGGCAGATCAGTGAGACCAGATCTGATGGGCAGGGCCTGCACATTAGTGGTAACTGAGTGGTTTCAGATCAGCAGGCCCGATTCATTACAGATACCCACAGAAACGGCCTGTGGTTTTGGCCTATCGTGGAAATCCAATTGTGTGGCCAGCTATTCACGACCCACAGACAACATGTTGATGACATTAGATCACAGTGATTAACCCATGCAACAGATATCTTGGGTGAATACTCTGAAAACCAATACAAATGAGGATAGGTAGCAACTCACTGTAAAGATGATCACTGAGCTGCAGACAGGCACACAGAAAAAAATAACACTCTCACAACTAAATTTTTGGCCCTAGCCTTTGTCAGAAGATGAGAGCACACACAATCATTCAGACACAACTCAAGCACATATGACCACTGTCTCCAGCTACTGTGACAACAGTCTCTGAGAATCTTGTTCATACTCTAGAATCAATAATAATGAGTTCAAACAGTCCACGGGTATACTGCCGGTTCATAGTGTCCAACGGGCACAATATCTCGGCGATCAGACATGTCACCATCGTCAGGTGCGCTGACGAACTGAGCTCCTGAGTGCAGGCGGCCGATTTAAATCCCCTCCCCCCCGCAGGCCGCTCTCTTCGCCGCCCGCGCCCGTGGACGTGGATCTGTCGTCGGAATCTGTCGCAGCGTCGATGTGCTTGCTACGTCTGCCCTGGTCGCCAGTTCGTACTTCTTGCTGAGAGTCTTCTTAATTACATTCAGTGCCGGGTCCCAAGCCTTGCTGAGATTGTAGCCGCAATCTCGGTTGATAAGATCTTCCCTGGTGCGAATTTCGATAGCCTCCCTTATAACGCTGTCCCAATATTTAGAGGTCTGAGCCAGGATCTTGGTACGCTCGTAATCCATCTCGTATTTCTTGGACAAACAGTGCTCTGCTACCGCTGACTTATTTGTATAGTTCTGTCAAGTGTGCCTTTGATGTTCTCAGCAACGATCTTCAATGGTGCGTACTGTCTGTCCAATATAAGTCTTCCCACACACACAGGGAATTTGGTATATGCGGGCCTTCCTCAAACCGAGGTCATCTTTCACACTTCCCAGTAATGCCCGTGTTTTATTGGACGGGCAAAAGACGGTTTTAACTCGGTGTTTCTTTAATATATGGCAGATTTTCCCCGATAGTGCGCCATTGTACGGAATAAAGGCAGTGGCTACCTCTTCTTCCGTGACTTCATCCGTCTCCACAGGTTGTGCTGTGGTGGTGGGACGGAGAGCACGTCTAATCTGCCATTCCGAGTACCCGTTTTTTCGGAACACGGTTTTTAGGTGTTCCAATTCCTGGGGCAGATTCTCTGCGTCTGAGATGCTGCACGCCCTATGTACTAGTGTTTTTATTACTCCATTCCTCTGAGAAGGGTGGTGGCAGCTGTCTGCATGCAGGTATAGGTCAGTGTGTGTTTTCTTCCTGTACACACCAGTCATTTGGGACCTAAGAGAGTGCTCTAAGATTGTTATCTTACCTGCAGACAAAGGCAATGCCACTGTTGTTCTTTCCCATAAGGACTACATTGAGAAGATGCAGCACCTGTTAGGTAACAACTTCTATAGGAAGATCAATGCTGACCTCATGAAGAAGGTAGAGAACAAGACCAGGGCTCTACTCAAGGACGCGGATCTACCAGAGGGGGACACCAAGAAATTGTCTCCTCAAGGACCTGTACCACCAAGACTTTATGGACTCCGTAAGGTCCACAAAGAGGGGGTACCTATGTGCCTGATTGTCAGCAACATTAGGGCACCTACTTACTTGCTGGCAAAACATCTGGCTGAATTACTTAGCCCCTATGTAAGTAAATGCCTTTACCATATCCGTAATTCCCTGGATTTCATGAAATGTCTCAACAACTTCAGACTGAAAGACACTGATATCCTAGTGAGCTTTGATGTGGTTTCACTATCCACCAGGGTGCCTCTACGAGAGTCAGTCGAGCTTATTGGGCAGAAATTTGACGAGAAGACCACCGAACTCTTTGGGCATGTCTTGACCTCAACGTATTTTCTGTTTAATGGGGAATACTATGAGCAAATGGATGGAGTCGCAATGTGCAGCCCACTCTCACCGGTGGTCGTGAATTTGTACATGGAGTACTTCGAGGAGGAAGTCTTGGCGACATCCAATTGGAAACCTACTTGTTTCTTCCATTATGCCGATGACACGTTCGTCATCTGGCCCCATGGTAGGGACAAGTTCCTGGATTTCCATACAAACCGAAACTCCATACATCCAAACATCAAACACACTATGGAGATCGAACCAGAAGGAAGATTACCATTCCCGGACGTCATGGTCAAGAGAACAGCTGATGGTACCCTCAGCCACGATGTGTACAGGAAGAAAACGCACACTGACCTGTACCTGCATGCAGACAGCTGCCATCACCCTTCTCAGAGGAATGGGGTACTAAAGACACTAGTACATAGGGCGCACAGCATCTCAGACGCAGAGAATCTGCCCCAGGAATTGGAACACCTAAAAACCGTGTTCCGAAAAAATGGGTACTCGGAATGGCAGATTAGACGTGCTCTCCGTCCCACCACCACAGCACAACCTGTGGAGACGGATGAAGTCATGGAAGAAGAGGTAGCCACTGCCTTTATTCTGTACAATGGCGCACTATCGGGGAAAATCGGCCGTATATTAAAGAAACACCGAGTTAAAACCGTCTTTTGCCCACCCAATAAAACACGGGCATTACTGGGAAGTGTGAAAGATAACATCGGTTTGAGGAAGGTTGGCATATACCAAATTGCCTGTGAGTGTGGGAAGACAGTATGCACCATCGAAGATCGTTGCGGAGAACATCAAAGGCACACTTGACAGAACTATACAAATAAGTCAGCGGTAGCAGAGCACTGTTTGTCCAAGAAATACGAGATGGATTACGAGCGTACCAAGATCCTGGCTCAGACCTCTAAATATTGGGACAGCGTTATAAGGGAGGCTATCGAAATTTGCACCAGGGAAGATCTTATCAACCGAGATTGCGGTTACAATCTCAGCAAGGCTTGGGACCCGGCACTGAATGTAATTAAGAAGACTCTCAGCAAGAAGTACGAACTGGCGACCAGGGCAGACGTAGCAAGCACATTGACGCTGCGACAGATTCCGACGACAGATCCACGTCCACGGGCGCGGACGGTGAAGAGAGCGGCCCGCAGGGGGTGGGGATTTAAATTGGCCGCCCGCCCTCAGGAGCTCAGTTCGTCAGTGCACCTGACGATGGCGACATGTCTGATCACCGAAATATTGTGCCCGTTGGACACTATGAACCGGCAGTACACCCGTGGACTGTTCGAGCAACAAATACGCAGGGAGAAACTGAATAATGACAATAATAATGAGGATAGGTAGCAATTCACTGTAAAGACGATTGCTGACCCGCAGACAGGCACATAGAGAAGACAATCGCACTCTAACAACTAAATTTTGAGACATAACTTCTTTCCGAAAACCAGTGCACACATACATTTACACAATCACTCTGACACAACTCGTGCACATATGACTGCTGTCTCCGGCCACTGCATCTACAGTCTCCAAGCATCAGATCCAAATAAACCAGTTCTCACACCTCCAATGTCGGTGTTGACGGGCCCAGGTGAGGCATAAAGCTTTGTGTTATGCAGTCGTCGAGGGTATACGGTGGGCCTTCGGCTCCAAAAGCCATACTGATGATGTTTCATTGAACGGTTCGCGTGCTGCACTTGTTGGCCCAGCACTGGAATCTGCAGCAATTTGTGGAAGGGTTGCGCTTCTGTCAGCAGCTGCTAGGCTAGTGGCAAGCAGTGATGGCAGGCAGCACTGACTGCAAGCTGAGGGGGGTGGGTGGGAAGGGGAGAAGCAGTAGTAATGAGGGAGTACGGAAGTGGCACATGTACTCAGCTGCACCTAGCCAGTGATGATGTATGACACCTCAGTAAACAAACTATTTCATATACTGAGACAAAAACAATATTTTTTCCAGCATTTTTTCAAATTTCCCTGACGTGTTTGAAATTCCCTGATATTCCCCGATTTCCAGAACCTGTCACAACCCTGTTGAAGGACATGTGGAACTGGATGCAAAAGGCGAGCACCAAGGCACTTGAACATTATGAGAGAATGTGATAGTGTAATGGTAAATTACTGGAATACTGAGTAAGTCAATGGGCGATGTCAACAAGTCTGTATACCCTGAAGTGTAAGATAAAGAAGTTCATGATGCAGTACAATGGGCCACACAAAGAAACTGAAATAACACCACCAGTCAATGTCAAATTGAAATTCCCAAGACAGACAACAATTGCCCATGTTGAGTGCCTTCATATTTTTAAAGGCGCTCTGGAATCACTACTGTAAGAAGCAGCACCTATCCATAAGAAGAAAGCGAAGACGATCATGATTTTGGATGTGACATGCTCAACAGCATGGTCATCAGCATGCTTACAATCAGCAAGCCATTCTCCAGGGGGACACAAACAGAATTGTTTACAACGCATTAAAGTCCGTACTCCCTCCCCTGAACTTTCGGAATGAGGCCTGGCAGTTCACTAAATCTGGTGTGTTGGCATGGGCAGATCTCCACCAAACCAAGGACTGTCCTGATGTCCTTATATAAAGCGTATGTTGCAAAAATATGCTGAACCTGACCACAGATTTCACAGAATGGTTGATCCTCCTGCCAGAAGAGGAAACTGTGTGTTAAAGGTCTCCATCCTCAGTACAGCCTGGTAAGCAGCACCATCTTATATCAATGTGTCTGACTTAAGTACGCCATACCTATGAAGTCAATCTGAGTGACTATAGTTTGTTGTTCGCCACTTCCAACCATTCAGTCTCACAGCGATGCATGATTATTTTGTCAGGTAATGAATGGCAGTGGGCACGGTGACAGCACATCAATACAGGCCACCATCGCAACATCCTTCTATGCTTCTTAGGCTGCTTTGTTGGGTATGTCGTTTCCCTATATATCCTGAAGCTTTCACGTATTCAGTTAAAGACCCCATCCTTACCCTGGTGTTTGAGATGCTGTAAGGTATCATGGATGAGCAGTATCAACTAGTTACTGAGTATATATGGTGGGCCACTTGTGATACACTAAGCAGGTGAGAACAGACAAGACACCTTGTACTTTGATGGCTCTGAATCAATTCTAGGGCTGACGTAATGCCATATACACTGAAGAGCCAAAGGAACTGGTATATCTGCCTAATATCGTGAATGGCCCCTGTGAGCACACAGAGGTGCTGCTACACGACGTGGCATGGACTCAACTGATGTCTGAAGTAGAGTTGGAGGGAACTGACACCATGAATCCTGCAGGACTGTTTATAAATCTGTAAGAGTACAAGGGGGGATACCTCTTCTGAGCAGCACGTCACAAGGCGTCCTAGATATGCTCAATAATGTTCCTGTCTGGGGAGTTTGGTGGCTAACAGAAGTCTTTAAACTCAAAAGAATGTTCCTGAAGCCACTCTGTAGCAATTCTGGACTTGTGGGGTGTCACATTGCCCTGCTGGAATTGCCTGTCAGAATGCACTATGGGCATGAATGGATGCAGGTGATCAGAAAGGATGCGTACATATGTGTCACCTGTTAAGAGTCATATCTAGACATATCAGGGGTCCCACATCACTCCAACTGCACACACCCCACACCATTACAGAGCCTCCACCAGCATGTAGTCATCAAGGGTACATGAGTGGGCCTTCAGCTCCAGAAGCCCATATCAATGATGTTTCGTTGAATGGTTCGCACGCTGACACTTGCTGACGGCCCAGCACTGAAATCTGCAGAAGAGTTGCACATCTGTAACGTTGAACGATTCTCTTCAATCGTCGTTGGTCCCATTCTTGCAGGACCTTTTTCCGGCTGCAGCGATGCCGGAAATTGGATGTTTTACCGGATTACTGGTATTCACGATACACTCGTGAAATGGTTGTACAGGAAAATCTCCACTTCATCGCTAGCTCAGAGATGCTGTGTCCCATCACTTGTGCACCGACTATAACACCACGTTCAAACTTACTTAAATCTTGATAACCTGCCACTGTAACAGTAGTGTTCATTACATCAACTGTGCCAGACACTTGTTGTCTCATATAGGCATTACCGACCACAGCACCGTATTCTGCCTATTTACATATCTCTGTATTTGAATACGCATGCCTATACCAGTTTCTTTGGTGCTTCAGTGTAACTCCACATTGTAATTTGTAAATTGTTCCGAAAGACACACTTGGAAAACCCAATCAATAAAAACAGTTGAACAGAGAGGTTATTCCCTTCATGGAATCCATACGTATAAATAAAGATAAAACTGTTGTATGTACCTAAAACTGGTGAAAACATAGCTGTAAAAACTTAATCTGGTATACAAGTTTTCTTGAACAGTGTCAAGCTTAAAATCACTTTGTACCTTTGAAGACAACAAGGCAGCAATTTGTTCCATTCCTGGCTGTGTATTCAAAGGTCCTGCACAATCAGATCCCTGAAGCAGTCAGTAGCACGCATCTTGAGTGGCTTGGTTGCACGGAGCCAATCACTGAACAGCCTCTAAAAGTTGGGCTGGACCACCACACTAAATGCTAATGACTGAGGCAATGCTGTTATTTGGGCTGGTCCAAAACCCTCCAGTCAATATCTGAATCATTGCATGGTGGAAAGCATCTAATTTCTTGAGATAGGAAACACAGGTCAATTCATAAACCATGCTGCCATCATCTAACCATGATTTGACAAATACCATATAAAATTGCAGGAGTTAGGACTCTGCACTCCCCAAGACTTTCTGCTGAAGCATTTCAAAATATTCAATGATTTGTTCATAGCTCTCTCAACTGCAGGTGGCAGAATAATTTCATGTCAAATAGTAGTCCTGATATATGGACATTGCCCTTAAAATTTAAAATAGTGACCCCACATTAGGCCCAGTGGGTGAAAACTGTGATAAGCACGATTTACGTTGACAGAAGCAGTCTTGTCATGTTAGAACATGAAATCAGATTTATTGGCCCAAGTTTCCAGTCTGAAGCTGTCTCATCGTCACTGTTGGATCAGAGAAAGAATAGAAAATTACGAAGTCATCCACAAACAGACAACCTTTAAATGGGTCTCTGACTGCAGAGGATATGGCATTGATAGTGAGCGCAAACAGTATGACAATGAGTACACTGTCTTGAGGGACCCTATTCTCGTGAACTAAGTTATCACACACACAATCACCAATGGGATAGTGAACCTGCATATTCTCGAGGAAGAATTGAGTACGAAACAGCAGACACCCACATAGTCTCCCTCATTAAGTTGGTGAAGGATGTTGTATCTTCAAGTGAAGATTTTATATCCCGAAGTGGTGTATGCTTTTTCAAGATCTAAAACTACACTGACTAAATGGTTGCAGCATAATGACACCTGTATCGCCATCTCCAGCAGAATTGAGTTGCCAAGGGTGGAACAGTAGCAACTAAAGCAATATTGAGAACCCCACAGGTGACACCAAGATATGAGGAGCCAGACTAGGCAGTGGCAGACCATGTGGTCTAAAGTCTTATCCACACAGTTAGTACAGACTCCACAGGGCTGGCATGATCCCTGCCTGGTTTCTGTAAGGGAATTAACATTGCTTTCTTCCAAGTAATGGGGTAATGTTCACCAAACCAGATAGGATTTAAACAAGATGGGAGCTTATCTTTGGCTCCAGGGCACAGATGATGGAGCATAAAGAATCTGATCCAGTTCTGAAGCAGTGTCTATGCCTGCAGACAGAACTGATTCCAATTTGCACATGGGCAATGGAAGAGTGTAGACCTCATTACATGAGAAGAAGTAGAACCACTTCATCTCCATAGTCCTATTGAACATTTTAAACTCAGGGGTTTGTCCGGATGACCCAGCAAGGGTAAAAAAAAGTGTTCAACGAAAACCTGAGCTATGTCTTTAGGCACTTTCAGCAAGACTCAATTTCTCAACAAGGCATGAAATACCCCTTACTGCGGCCAAAACTCATGCAGTTGCAGTGGACCAATTTCAGTAATGGACATCATGAAATCTTTCCATGAGTTGCTCTTCTATTCATTTACCACTTGCCTCGTTAGTGTTTTCACAGAGCTGAAGGCACCAAGATTTTCTGTAGTTGGATGGTGTTTGAATTTTTGCAAATCTGCGCACACGGCTCTGGCTGCCGAGCAATGTTCTTCACTCCACCAAGTGGCAGGTCTTCATCTGTTGTGGTTGTCAGACTGTGGAATGAATCAGTGGCACCTTGCTGAATTACAGCGAGGTGATATGGTCCACCATCTCCTGGGCACACTCCTGTTGTTCAAAGACAACAGCCAATTTGTCCTTTGAAGCATCCATCTTTTTGGTCTCCTGTCGACCAACGTCCTAGTCAGAAGGTGGATCCACACCAGACAGTGGTCACTGGAATGCAAATCTGTGGCCACTTTGCACTGAACTAACTCTGCAATAGTTGAGGAGCAAAAACAAATATCAATGGCTGAAGATGACTCAGTAGCTGTAGGAAAGTGTGTCATCTGACCAGAATTCAAACGGCATATAATGAATGAGGTACTCAACGATTCGACTTCTGAAGCAAGTGGTAGACGAGCCCTACAGCTCATTGTGTGCATTAGGTCATCCATGAGGAGGAATGACCATGGAAGTGCCCAGAAAAGCTCGGTCAGTTCATCCGCATGCAATTGATCAGGAAATGGAAGATATAAAGAACATACTATGACCTTAAATGGTTTAAGAACTTCCATTTCAACATAATCAGTGTAAGAGTGACAGGAGAAGAATGCCATCTGCCATCAACAAAACCAGCCACCCCACCACTAGCCCCGTCTCCAGTAATACCGTCCTTCCTGTAGCAATGAAAGACACATAACTCAGGTGTGTCAGTAACTTTAAAATGAGTTTCTTGTAAACAGATGCAGAATGGTCTCTCCTCAGCCAGGAGCTGCAATTCTTTCAAATACGACTGGTATCCATTTAAGTTCTGCCACAATACAGACGTCCCTGTAGGAGAGGTATGTCCTTGTCCTCCTCCCTCAGGGTGGTGATTTACCCAACAGGTCAGAGAGAACATCTTGCATCATAGAAGCTTAGATAATTTGCGTGGTGTGCCAGATTCAACAATAAGTGTTGCATTACAGTCATTCAACACACTTTAAGGGATTCGAAATAGATACACCCGAAGTTGCAAGACTCACTTTTTATTTAATTGAATTCATCCAGACAGACAAAGCAGTATTTACAAAATAGCATATAAACCATGTCAAGAGCATACAAATACATATAATAAACTCAAATTTAACCACAAATAGTGACAGAACAACCACAGTGACTGTTCATGATGAAACTTGGCCCTTGGCTTGATGTTGAATTCAGTGAGAAACAATGTGGGTGAAGGAAGCTCATGCCAGATATGAGGCGAGGAATTATGGAAAGTTATCACAACAACCTGAGTGGAGGGGAAAGAGCACAAGTGGAGTGACCTCTTTGAATTGGAGGGATGCAGGAAGTGTGAAATGAAGGTGTTAGTGTTTTAAGCTGGTTGTGGCCAGTTGGGTGGGCTGTGATAAAATACTCCCACTGCAAGGAAAACAGACTTCTCTGTATCTCCACTCGAAGACTACTAGCGTTGTTATCAACCTATCTTCAAAACGTTTGACCCTGCATAAGGATCAAACCTCTCAAAAGGGCACACTTGCAGTCCAAATTTGATGCTGGTGAACTTGTGAATGGCCAGAATTTATTTAACTACTACCTGCAGCAAAAACATTTCTCCACAATAGCAGCATGAAATATTTCCCACATTTACTTGATAAAAGGTGAAATATTGGCCATGAAACTAATATATATAAGTTCCTTTCACATCAGGGTGTAGCTGTCAAGAATACACACTCGCCACGAGATCCACAGTCAGTGTGTCCAGCCTCAGTAGGCCTATTCTGAAGGAAATACTGCAGCTGTTGAGAAACTCCCGAGATTATTCAATGTATCATGTGTTAATCTTACTGAGACAATTGAGAAGTCTGAAAACTGAACACTGTGCTACCAAAGCACTCATACTTTCGAATAGATGTGTGTAAATAAAGTATTATCTTAATGCTCACAATTCAGGTTTAAAAAAAAAAAAAAAATCTCCTACGTTTTTCGCAGTCAAACAGCAACTATCCGTAGAGAGAGTAAAAAACAGGCAATCACCGGTGCTGTGCAAGAAACAGACTAACACATGACTGAAAAGTCTAGCGTCTGACCACTGAGCAAGAGTCTTGTCAGCATTCTTCCAACTCGTCTGACCACTAAGCAACAGTCTTGTCAGCATTCTCCCAACTACTGTTAACTTTGCCGCTTGAATAAATCTATCGTACATATTTTTCCATGAAACAGAATAACTACAGCTTAACACTGATTTGTGTTACTGATATTTACAAACATGTGATGTCACTAGTGTAAACATTCGGTCGACAACAGTACAACACTGCATTGACAAACATTTATTCCAAGGTCACAAGGATCTTCAATAATCAATATTGTGCGTTGCCCTCATAGCAGTTGTCACACAAATATGGGCAAATGGTATCCCAGGGAATCACAAAATGACACTGTCAAATAATTGTATTAGTTTATGCCTACTTACAACAATATAACATCTTACCTGTAAAGACGTTTTATAACATCAGCGCTTTCGTTCTTCACATCCGAACCAGCGTTGTAAGACTTCTTCATAGTGTCAACTCATTTTTACTCTCAGGAGTTTCGACGAATTTCTCTCATTTCCCACAGTAAATGGGGTACAAATTATCTGTTTCATGATCCCATTTTCTAAGTGCCTCCACACACCACAACATGCTTACAGAAGCTGTTGCGTCAGAGATAACGAAAGATCCCCATCTTCTGTTTTCAAAGATATTAATGCTCATGTGTGTGGCTGAGTTTGTAGAACTCTGTGAAGTTGTGTACACGCGGTAGTTCCTTCATCTATGAATTCGTCGTGTTGTGGTGACAATCATGGGATGTGTTTATGTTTAATAGTCACTAGTAACACAGTTTAATTATTGGATCTAGCAGCACCCTGATTTATTGAAGCAAGATGAGCAGAAGAAGAGTTCATGATGATGACGATGGATATGGTGAGTTTTACCGTAACGATTAGGGAAACCTTTTCGGTTTCAGTGTAGAATGTAGCACGCAATGATCACTGAAGTGGTTATAGCCTCACAAGAACCAATTTGTTGGTTGCCGTGGCATGATACCAAACCTTCATTGTTTTAGATGGATAAGATTTAAAAACTTACTAGAGTTTAAGTTTATTTGACCGTGTATCGGTAGTTGTATTTTCGGGAATTAATTTTAAATCTGCGTTAACTTACTGAGAAACTAGTCACGCCACTTTACAGCAAATGGCTCTCAGGGATATACTTACATTGTCGAAATTGCCCAACTATCTGTGGATGCGTGTGTTTTAGACAAGTAATTGCCCGGTGAAAACTGATTTTTTACCTTGAACTTCTTTTTCAAGAAAGAGTTGCTTTGTTTGAAGAGTTAAATAATTTACATACTGAATGTTTTGAGAAGTATTCCCTGAAAACACATCACCGTTATATTTCAGAAAGGAACCAAGATACATGGCTTCATATGTGCTCAGAATCTACTAGAGCATATTAAAAATGATGTAGATAATTTGGTTGATGTTAAGACTGCATCAGAGAATTTTACATTGGACAACTCTCCCTGTTCCATTGAAGAACATATTTACAGAGACCCTTAAATTTCATGTTTTAGTTTATATTGTATATAGAATTAGCACTGGTGTGATAGTGTAGCCAGTTCACTGTGCTGCACTTTTTCGTCTATCTGAGACATCACTCTCCATGGGATCCTTGGAATACAGCTAATGTAATGACAATGTATCAGTCACTTTGAAACATTTAGAAGAAAAGTATTGATGAGTGACTTGGCTATAGCAAAATGTCATTTCAAATAACATAGACGTATCTTGTTATCAGCTTTCAACAGCCAACCTCTGTCTCAAATTGTACCGAGCAACTTGCATTTGGAAGGATGATGGTTCAAATCCACTTCTGGCTATCCAGATTTAGGTTTTCAGTGATTTCCCTAAATTGCTCCAGGCAAATGCTAGGATGGTTTGTTTGAAGGGGCAAGGCTGAATTCTTTCCCCATCCTGTAAACTTTCTAATCTTGTGCTCCATCTTGAATGATCTCGATGCCAACAGGTTGTTAAACCCTAATCTTGCTTCCTTTCGCCATATTGTATGTATTTTTCAAATGTATTTGTAAATTCAGTGGATACAGCATTAAACATGACAAATTAACAACATATTTGACTTTACATTCGCTGACATTACTATAATGCACATGCATGATACATTGAAGTCATTGAGAACATCCAGTTCAGTATTCGCGAAGTTGAATGTGGCAGTTCTGCATTTCATATGACAAATGTTATGTAGATGCATGTGTGACATCTGTTGTTGGGTTGTGAAATGCAACTCCCCAAATGTTCAAATGGGTGTGAAATCTTATGGGACTTAACTGCTAAGGTCATCAGTCCCTAAGCTTACGCACTACTTAACCTAAATTATCCTAAGGACAAACATACACACCCATGCCCGAGGGAGGACTCGAACCTCCGCCAGGACCAGCCGCACAATCCATGACTGCAGCGCCTTAGACCGCTCGGCTAATCCCACGCGGCAACTCCCCAAATCTGTTTATAGATTTTTCTTCACAGCACACAGAATTAGAAAGTCAACCATCTTCTCCAGTGTTCTTGTATGTTTATCAATCCTTGAACGTATTAACATCTTGGTACCATGACGTCCATGAAAGTGCACTGAAATATTTGGTTCCACTTTAGGATCAGTGGTGATTCTCCTCATCCTATAAATACAGTTGCATAAGGAAAATAAATGGCACAGAGATATAAGCTATCCCACTCGAAAGTGGGAATGACATGACTGAGTATTATTGAAAGTGAATTATTGCTGTACTTATTTATCAGGTATTTTATTTGCTACTCCTGGCATTAATTAAATTGTAAATTTAAATGTAAAAACAAGTTTAGACATCAAATGTTGCTCCAAGCTACATATTCTCCACACTTCACAATTGGGCTTGGGACTTCAACCATGAGGCTGGTAATAATTATGAGTAACTTCTGCTTCTGGAAACTGTTACTCCAAGGATCAGTCCCATAATAAAAAAAACATCATGTCGGATGCATTTTCTACCACTTCAACAGACTTAGGACCCTTTTTAACAAAATGAAACATGATCTTGACCTATGCGATTTTAGTCTTTCTTGGCGTATTCCACTGATGAACTCTTCTCAGGTTATCAGCCGAGTGGTGGCGTCATCTTGTCGCAACATTTCAATGAGTTTCATATGCATCACCTTCTGGCCAGAATATGATGGGTACGAAACTCATTGACGCGTTGCGACAAGACGATGCCACCACTCAGTTGGTAACCCGAGAAGAATTCATCAATGATCTTGACCATTCAAACCAGTTATGTACCAATTTTTGTGCTAATGCAGTTTGTCGAATGAAGAGATCATAAGAGAAGTTGAGGGTTGCTGCACAAGTCATACTAAACTGTGAACTGAGAAACGCAACACCCCTGCCCATGTCTGCCCCCCCCCCCTCCCCTTGCCCCCCCCCCCCCCCCCCGCCCCCCAACCTGTCATCAATTCTTGCAGCAAAATACATTTTCTATCGCAAGTATACATTTTGGGCATTAGCAGCCGGAGTTTTCATCATGAAAGAAACTGTTGAAAAGTGACAGGACACATCATATGAATCTCTACACTTACACTGTGACGGTCAGTGAGGTGCTAAAATAGAACATAAAAAGATCCAACCGTAAATACTTGGGATGATTGTATCATAAAGTGAACACCCTTCTGCCCTCTGTCAGACATGACTGTAGAGGGAATTGAGTAGAAAGTCTGCTGAAATACAGCAAGACTACTCTAGACAGTAGCACGTCTAATTATTGCTACTCATTCTGTCACTAATGCCTTCTATTTAAGTGCAGTTATTCACTCAGAAATACTTAGACCCATTTAACTTCTGGAAGAACTGGGAAAATCACATGTAGAAAATAATTATTACATATTTCTGATGCATGCATGATTGTTGTTCCTCTTAATTGAAATGCTACCATTTTGCTGACAGTGTTCTCTGTTGAAGAAGAATGTCAACATTCCAGTTCCAAAGAAGGCAGGTGATGACAGATGTTACAGTGATGTGGTCTGTGGCAGGTTGTGGACAGTGTGCAGTGGCAAGGAGCAAGTACCACGTGACACTCCAGCTAATAGTGTTGTTCCGCTACAGCAGCTCGTAGTGTGCACTCCAAGATTTGTGTAGAATATTTGGTGTTGATTTTCTTGTTAATTTAGGTATGGTGCTGTTACTTGATACTAAACTGTTTGTAATGGATGGCATGAAGCAAACACAAGTATTACTCTGAGAATCAGCAGAGAGAGTTTTCCAGGCATATAAATTCTGTTAGGTAGAATCTGAAGCAGAAATAGAGTTTCGCTGGAGTGTGAGGTGCAGGACAGAGACAAAAAAGCTCGCTGACAATACCGCAAACCTTTCTCTCTCTCTCTCTCTCTCTCTCTCTCTCTCTCTCTCTCTGCACAGAATGCATACAGCAACCGCCTCTTGTTACGCACACCACTAAGCATCAGTTTACTAAATCATTGTAGAAAAATAACACAAATTATTTACAGCATCTTGGAAAAAACTGTTATATGCCAGCCCCAGGGAAGACCAGTTTGAGTTCTGAAGGAAAAAGATCATTATGACTCGGTGATGTATCTTAGAAGATCGTTTGATGAAAGGCAAACCTACATTTGTAGCCTAAGGGAATTTAGGAAAAACTTTAGACTTTGTTTACAGGTATACACTCCTTGAAATTCTGAAGATAGCAGGGGTACAACACAGGTAGCAAAAGGTTATTTACATAATGAACAGAAACCAGATGACAGTTACCAGAAACTAAAGACAGAGCAGTAAGTGAGAAGGTAATGAGACAGGGTTGTAATCTTTCTCCATTGTTTTTCAGTCCGTATATTCAGCAAGCAGTAAAGGAAACTGAGGAGGAATTTGGAAAGCCCTTTTAACTGACTTGCCCAGCCAGTTATAAAAGGACATTCAGTTTAACATGGATTCCAAACCACGGAGCATCTTTCCATTTTTCACATTAACAAACATCGCCAGAGATGAAAGATGCTATATGTGGGCTAAAGTGCAGTTACAGTGTTGGCAGCTCCTCCATTGCATGCTGATTTTGGCATTGTGTTTCCAGTCCACTAAAACAAGCAGGAAGATATATATATGTTCAGTAAACTAAATTAAAAAAATCGATAGTGTCCTATTTCAATGAGGAATTTGAAACTCTCGGCACAGGTCAGGAGCATGTGGAGGAACTCTGGCTCGAGTTCAGAAGAATAATTGGCCATACACTGGATAGATACATACCCAGTAAAACAGTTCATAATGGGCGGGAACCTCCATGGTATAAGGCTACTGTAAAAGAAACTTTTAAAGAAACAGATATTACTGCATAGTAGGTGTAAAACAAAAAGTGTAGGGCTGTAGATACAGAGATGCTAGATGAAACAAGTTTGGCTGTCAAGAGAGTAATGCATAATGCCTTCAGTGACTGCTTCAGCGGAATATTGTCAAATGACATTTCACAAAATCCAAAGAAATTCTGGTCATATGTAAAGGCTGATAGTGTCGCCAAAATAAGTGTCAGTCCATAGCGAATGAGACTGGAACTTAAATTGATGATAGCAGAGGAAAAAATGAAATGCTTAACTCCGTTTTCAAATGTTCCTTTACAAAGGAAAACCCAGGAGAATTGCCCCAACTGAATCCTCATTCCACTGGAAAAATGAACGAAATAAGTATTCGAGTTATTGGTGTTGAGAAACAGCTGAAATCATTAAAATTGAACAAAGCTGCAGGCCCCGATGGAATCCCTGTCAGATTCTTTACTGAATTTGCACCTGAGTTACTAACTATAATCTATTGTAGATCTCATGAACAAAAAATCGTATCAAGTTTCTGGTAAAAGGCACAGCTCGCACTCTTGTGCCATCTAATATGCTTGACATCAGTTTGTTGTAGAATCTTGGACCATATTCCTGAGGTATCTTGAGCAGAATGACCTCCTCAGTGCCAACCAGCATGGATTCT
The DNA here is from genome assembly GCF_023864345.2 of Schistocerca serialis cubense. Classification (NCBI taxonomy): domain Eukaryota; kingdom Metazoa; phylum Arthropoda; class Insecta; order Orthoptera; family Acrididae; genus Schistocerca; species Schistocerca serialis. The sequence goes on from NC_064644.1 coordinate 10,757,434, forward strand.
GAAAACATCAATCATGTGAAACCGTACTCGCACTTACTGAAGACTTACTGAAGTCTTTGGATCAAGGCAACCTTGTAGATGCAGTGTTTCTTGATTTCCAAAAAGCATTTGACTACAAAGACATACAAGCGAATATGTTGCCCTCACTCCATTTGCGAAGGTTACAAGAAAGGGAATATCAAGTAATTGTACATCCACTGTGCACTGTACAGTGGTTTATAAAATGCATATGGAGATGTAGATTTGTATGATATCTGGCTTCCATGTTCATCTATACCAATAATGGGTTGTATTCATTTTTTTATTAAAGTCCACAATTCAAAAATAAATTTAAAAAAGTACGACCTATGCAAGAATTCTGTGCAAGTTACACAGTTAGTTGCCCTTAACTCATATTGTCAGAAGCTGGGTGTGCTGTGAGCATGACCTCTTCCTCATCAGGTGCACTCTCTGTGTGTGTGTGTGTGTGTGTGTGTGTGTGTGTGTGTGTGTACGCATGCAGACTAGACTGATGCTGAAGCCAATAGACTACTCGAAAAACCACACATCGGAAAACTTGTCAGGGACCTTGCCTGTTGGTCATAGTGGGTGCTTCAATTGAATAATTTACATTATTGGTTGCTGAATGATAGGGTTAGATCTGTCAAAATAATTTCTATTTAGACAGTGTGTAAAAATTATTCAGTACACGTAAAGGTCAACATCATAAAACACTTTGAGAATGAATTTACATAATTAAATTAAAACAATTATAAGAAGATGAATGGATGTTAGGGTTGCGATTAGCATGATGCTGGACAATTATAGTTGAGACGGTTCCCAGCCACATAAAGGACATAAATTATGCTTTCAACTGTGATTGCAGACTTTATAATTACAAAAAAAAGTATGAATTTGAATAGATCATTTGGGGAAGAATAGGAAAGAAACATCACTGAGCAGGTGAACTCCATTACATTAACTCAATAACAAAATGAAACATGAGTGGTTAGGAGAAAAATCACCTTTGAAGTAAGAATTAGTTTGCAGAAAAACCTGCTTACCAGTGCATGAATCGCGAGGATCATGTTAGGAAGACTAAAAAACAGAAACTAGAAATGAACTCTCCATTAATATCTCATGATTTCTAAAGTCAGGAGTGTGTGTTGCAAATACAATCTTACCTTGACTGCCATTGAGGTGGTTGCCAGCAATTCAGGATGTACGCAACTGCAGCCACTGTTAACTGTTGCTGGGCTGAGCTGATGTGATGAGACTGCGAATTGCAGATCTCATCATCATCGTCATCATCCTGATTACCAACCACATATGTGCCTAAGTGCAAAAAGAAACTTTGAATACATTGCAGAGGACCAAAGTCAAGATAACACCCATACAAATCTGAATACGACTCCAAATGCCTCTCAATATTTGGTAGTCTTCCTTCAGACTTCAGAAAGGAACCCTGCACAATCTTTCCAATCCCATTAACGTCTTAAATGCCCTTCCAATCAGGGATCTGGAAGTCCGTTGCCTAGCTCCAACCATCAAGTTAAAATGTATCCACCTACGAGAGACATGTATTTGAAAATGGGAGATGAATGTTGCCTGTTTCCATGTCCAGACTTCTTTTCCAGAAATTCTGGAAATTTTGTTGGGCTTTGCACACTGTTCCCACAGGGAGGGGAGAGTTTGAAAATTTGCAGACACATGAGTGGCTATATGTGTTGCATGAGGAAATGTGTCGGGAGACCACGCACAGCAGCATAATGGCAAGTGGACAGCTGAGAACTCTACTCGAAGTTTACTAACAAGGCAGAATTCTCGCCTCTTCCACCAGTGGTTTCCTGTTCTACTATTGGGGACACCATTCTTCCGTTCTACCACTCATTGTTTGCAGGAACTTAGCCAGGAGGATAATCCCTGCAAAGGCTTGTTCAACTGTCCCTGTGACCCAGTACTGTGAGACCCTGCACTCTAAATGCACAGCAGCCCTTCAAGGATGTGCAAAAGTTGTTTATGCCTCAGCAAAAAGGAATTACCCTGGTCAAGACCAGACGCATTAATGGAAAAAACTACTACAAGAATGATTTGTTAGAGGGGTGGGCTACTTACATTGCTACACGCTACTCCCTAGCCACTCATGTAGACAACGCATAATGCAGGTGGAAAGTCGACAGATAAAACTGAATCGGAAAGCAGGATAGTCTCCCACGCAAATTCAGTATGCAAATATGATAAAATGTGAGGAGAAAGGCCTGAAATAGGCTGCCACCTCGCAATGTGTATGAATGTATAACATAAAATTCATTTCTAACTTATATGAGAACTTTGAAGGACTGCAGAAAACCAAGAAAAAAGAATTCTTTCTTTCTTTTTTTCTTACTTTGACCCAGAAGCATTATCATACCATTCCTTCTTCTTCTTCTTCATGTCAGCTGTATAATTCTTTCTAAGGCTTTAATTTGTAAATTTTCCAGATCGCGCTTACAGAAAAAGGCGCCGTGTTTCTGAAAACCAGGAAATTGAAGATCGCCTTGAGTCACTTATTCTCAGAGTGGGAGAAAAGGTAAATATTTTACAGCATTTTGAACAATTTGAGCATTATTAACATGTGTACAAAATTATATAAGATCATAGATCTTGAGGTTTATAACTTACAGTTTCAAGAACTAACAACAGTGTATTCAAAGTGAAAACATGTAGCCTATTTTTAACACATTTTTTAAGTATTCTTACACCTAACCATAAGTTCCTCTTGGCAGAACCACTAGTTCAGAAAGTTTCAAATTTATTGTCTTTTGTGTCATTCTTATTTGTTACCTTCACCTTGTTCATTTTTCTATATTTGCTAAATATATTTTTTCAGCCCTATTCTAATTATTAGCTATGATTTACAAGTTTCACATCTTGACATTGTAAATTACTTTGGAATCTTTTTGTGAATATGATAACCATAAATTACATTGGATGTATTACTTCATCAAAATATTTAGAAGTGAATGTGAGCTACTGATATTGTGGGATACTGTAATTTACCATCCTACTACATTTCTTCACTGAAGATAATTCATGACTGCAAGTTAATTTTTTGAAAGATTTACTATGTTCTTAAGTATTTTCCACATATTTTGTGTTCAGTTAATTGGCCGCAGATATTGTTGCTTGGTAACACTACGGAAATTAACAATTTCTCTTTGTTTGTTTTGGCCACAACTCTAGTGTTCAGAATATATACATTCCAGAGAACTGAAATGTTACAGGCCAATTTGTTTAGTTAATGTGTAGATAAAGTACAGGAAAAGCTTGTAACTCATTGCCTGAGGTGTCACAGACAGATAATAGACATGAGCTCCCGACAGTGTGGTTTCAGGAAAGAGAAATTCACCAGGGGTGCAATAACTCACACAACGCATATTGTGTTATCGCTTAATAGAACAAGTATGTTATGCAGATGAGGATGGATGTTGTTGAGGTGTTTGATAATTTATAGTTCAAAAGACTGAAGCAAATGATCTACTACGCAACTAATAACACTATGAGCCTTTTGGAAGAGGTTGTTTCTTTTGTATGTGTGTGTGTGTGTGTGTGTGTGTGTGTGTGTGTGTGTGAAACGTGTCATCTCGAATATCCTATGGATCCTTACTCCCCGGACTTTACTGCAGCAGACTTGTTTCTTTGGGGAGCAGCAAAATCTGTATTGTACCACATTTGCCCACTCACACTTTGTGATTTAAAAACTGAAGTACCTGTCTCTGTAACAACAGACCGGCAGTTGCAATTTGAATGTTGCGGAAAGATAATTGTGAAAAATATCACCATCGGCTGCTTGCAGGTTTCTGCTTGTGGTATGTTGACGTAGAGCCATTACCGAAACAGCTTCATAATATAACAAACACTAGAGCCTGCATTGTCTGCACAGATGATCTGCTAATTACAGTATCTGCTAACACAATGGCTAAGTTAGAGGAAAATAGTAGGAAAGTACTCAAAAGACTAAGTAATTGGCGAGTTGAAAACAAGTTAACAATATCAGAACAGATTGTCTGCTACTAAAAGGGCATTTTCAAGGTTGTGAAACCCTACAGTCAGAATAAATGACCAACCTGTGAAAACATAAGAAGAATATAGGTACCTTGGTATAAATATCAACAAAAAGTGAAACTATCATATACGTGTAGAAATCATTCACCAGAGAGGCATTAAAATCCTGAACGAAGTGGCAACAATTGTCCAAAGAAGCTTTCAGTTGCTCCCAGGTTGAAGAAGAATGTACCACAGTGCAACTGTAATCACTATTGTGGGTTACAGGTTAAGTATTTGGGCTCATAGAACCAGAAAGGTACGGACGGCACAAACTCTCCAGCTAGTAAAGAAAAGTGTACTGTGCCTGACAGACGTGTATAAAACAACACCAGCTGAGGCACTGCTAGTGATATTGGCCTTCTTACCTCTGGATGTAGCCATAAGAAAGAGAGGTGCACAATATTGGCACAAAAAGGGTGGGTGTGATGAGCGGGGGAGATACCGAGCCCAAACACCACATCAAATAAGGAAATATTTCTTTCCTAGCATAAAAGAAAGATCCAGAATGTCATAATTCCTTCCAACCAAGGGAGCACTACACTACCTGTTGCGACATGGCCTATATCTCAGCTACTTACTGAAAATGTGAGAAAGCACGACAGACACCTGTGAATGTGGAGCAGGCCGGAGTGGCCGAGCGGTTCTAGGCGCTTCAGTCTGGAACCGTGTGACCGCTACGGTCGCAGGTTTGAATCCTGCCTCGGGCATGGATGTGTATGATGTCCTTAGGTTAGTTAGGTTTAAGTAGTTCTAAGTACTAGGGGACTGATGACCTCAGATGTTAAGTCCCATAGTGCTCAGAGCCATTGGAACCCCGCCCCCTTTTTTTTTGGAGCAATCAGCACACCGGATCACATTGTCTGGAAGTGTGCCATTACACAAGATGTTACAGACCAACGTAGGAATCTCTTTTGTAATACATCTGTAACATAATAAGCGATGAGGAACTGTGGCATATGCTGAACTTCCTGATAACCAAATATCAGGTTGTGAACTGCAAAAGTACATGAGCTAGAGACAAACAAGAAGAGGCCATACATCATGGCAACAATACACTCCTTGGCAGATCGTCAAACGACAGCAACCTTGTGGGGGCAGTGAGGAGATGAGCCTTGGGAAGGACTAGGAAGTATTTTCTGATATCATGACAGCCATCTCTTACACCTCAGGTGGCACAGTAGTACGACCCCTGAGAATCCTGAGTTGTGTCTCAGCGTGCCAGGACTAAATATCCAAACAAATGAGAAACCAACTGCTGTAGTGTAGTGCTGTGTAATGTTATACAGTAGTGCAGTCCATGATCATAAATTACAAAAGCTGTGATGTTGCAATGCATGTAGTAAAGTAGACCAGTAATATGTGCCTTCTGTATGTTGTGATGTAGCTATGCAGTGTAGTAAGGTAGACCAGTAGCATGTGCCTTCTGGATTCCAGATGTACTTATATTTGTGAGCCAGATGTCCAAAAGTTAGTATATAGATGTTTTATTATTATTTGAATATAATAGAGGGAAACATTCCATGTGGGAAAAATATATCTAAAAACAAAGATGATGTAACTTATTAAACGAAAGTGTTGGTATGTTGATAGACACACAGACAAACACAAACACACACACAAAATTCAAGCTTTCGCAACCCGCGGTTGCTTCATCAGGAAAGAGGGAAAGACGAAAGGATGTGGGTTTTAAGGGAGAGGGTAAGGAGTCATTCCAATCTCGGGAGCGGAAAGACTTGCCTTAAGGGGAAAAAAGGACAGGTATACGCTCGCACGCGTGCGCACACACACATACACACACACACACACACACACACACACACACACACACACACACACACACACACACACACATATCCATCCGCACATATACAGACACAAGCAGACATTTTATTATTTTTTATACAAATACTTTATGTTGATGTTTTGTTTATCTTAAACACTTTAATGCTTAATTGTACGAACACATGTTAAAATTATGTTAAAATATTACATTTTGATTCATGCCAAATCATGTGCAACATTTGGTCTGTTCTTGTATGTATATAACAGACTAAAAGAAAATACAGATAAATAAACACATTCCTGTAATATAGTTTGTATTGTAGAAAATTCCTGTGGGATTAAATTGTTATATGAGGACTAAAATTTACACTCTGACTCAATAGATCATATAGAGATCTGCCTGCTTCAGAAGTCTGCCATATAAGACAACTTTTTTGTGAGTTTGTGCATGACGAGCATAGGACCCCAAGCCATTGCAATACTACTTGCTTTGTCCACACTCATAGTCTGGTTGTTAGCATCACTTTCTCAGATCACAGTGTCCCATGTTTGATTCCTCGCTGGGTGGAAGACTTTCTTAGCTCGGGACTGGGTGTTTGTGTTGTCCTAATCATTTCAAATCTTTTCATCAGTGCACAAATCACCAAAGTGGTGTCATAGAGAAGAGCTTTCACTTGGCGGTTCAACTGCCCCAGATGAGTCTCCCAGCCAGTAACAGTGTACAAGCACATCATTTCGGTTCAGTTCTTCTGTTCCTGTGTTAAAATTCGACACTGACTATCTCTTTTCTCATACTTATTCTGTAGAGCAAATTACTTGCTTACAACCTAGCTGGGTCACAGACTGTTGATTCTGGTTTGCCCAATTTTGTTTCCTTTATTTTACACCATATAGTTCATTTAACTTGTGTTTGGTCCCCACATCTGAAGTTGACCTCCACCTTTCAGAATATTTTACATATCATGCAGGGAGGATCATTCAGTACACGGATTGGTAGCCAGTTCGTGTGGGGTATCGCCAGTACCCATATGGTATTAGCTCCCGGACCACACATGGATTGCACTACTGATGCCCGAGCTGTTCTGTGTGCAAGCTGAGGAGTAGGTGCCTGTTCATTTGGGAGCTCCATGACTCCTGGCAGTGGCCAACAAGCTCGTTGGCCTTCTCTCATCTGGAGGTTTGGAGTGTGCATCATGGCAGATTTTTGGCATCGTGAAATGACTATGGCTTGAGTCCCCAGTAGTCTTTTGAGACTGGCTGCAGTTCAGCACTGATCATTAAAACCCAAGGAACTGTGAGGAAAACAAAACCAGTCGACATACGGGCATATCTGTCCATTCCTAGTTTTCATCTGAACAGATGGAAAGATCTTTCTCTCTACGGAACCAATTTTCTTTGTGGAGAATATTAAAAAAAAAAAAAAAATAGAGAACTCTTTTTCTGTAGTGAATTATGGGAGTAGTGTATTAGGAGGTTTTAGCAAGTATACTAATCCACTATGAAGAATCGTCTCAGCAAAAAATTACCATGAAAGAGGATACAGGTAGAAATAGTGTAAGGTGGAATTAGAGACTGTCCACACTGCTTTATTTTTGTTCAGATGCTTCAGGAGGGTTGAGATATGTTGGCTGTGAACCTGCAGCATCTGCCTGTTGGGCACGCCTATTTGCACCGTGATTCCTCCGGTTGAAGGTGTCGTGTGCTGCTGGGAATATGCAGCCACTGGCAAAGACAATGTCATCATCAAGACGAATTATCTTTCAATATTCCAGTGTCTGTGTGTAGAACCTTTAAAACCGGCATCTGTTGTCATTGATACAGCTTGTGTGAACTGCTATAATATATGTTAAAGAGAAGTAATGAACTTTGAAATATGGAGGAGTTGTAACAAGAGTTCATTCTAAATCATTTCGTAGTTCGAAGTAGAAGTTCTGATCTTTCATTTAGCTTTCACTGCAAGACGGAATGAAGTCCAGACATGTTGGATGTTCGAACACAATGGTGAGATGGAGGATCCGGACCACCAGAAACTAAGCAGCTGGACAATAACTCATCAAGAAGAGATGTGTGAGGTAACAGATGACAATCGGAAATGGTGTTCAATGCATACTCAAACAATATAAAACATACCCACAGCTTTTACCGCAACAGTTCATAAATTTTGTGCCACACGTTCCATCTTAATTAAGACAGCAAATCGTACCCTTCCCCCGGCAACTAGTAATGTACCCGTTACTGTCAGACCCCATAAGAACCACAACATGGTGCAGGGATTAATTTTGCACTGAGACTTAACGCTGCAGGTGGATGAAGAACTTCACTGTAGCTTGGAGAGACGAAGGATCAACTTCATATGTTTTAATCATAAAAACCTACCAGGCAGCAAGGGATACATTGTGAACACTTAGAGAGCCAGATATCTACTTTTTACATCATGTATGTTGAGACCTGCTACATAGCAAACTAGACACCTACGCATTGATTCTCTTCTCTTAGGGTATCTGCTTTAGAGAAGGTCAAAATCACATTACTGCTGCAATGTGAAACTGGATTTCCCACCCCTGATGGATGCTAGCGCTTTGTGTGTATGCCTTCCCAGTACATATTCAACACTAATTATGGAGACTGTAGCAGGCCACTTCGTGAAAATTCATCATGTGTACTACCACCTGTCTGTGTCAGATGTTGTAACAACCACCCTCCCCACTCCCCGAAGTGTCCTAATCTACTAAAGGAACATGAAATCCAGGAATTGGAGGTCACAGGTCACCTCTCGTATTTTTGAAGCTTGGATATAATGTGGTTGTGTGTATGCTCTCTGTGATACCAAATTTTGTCACTAGTATGACCAGTTCATTAACAGCACCTGGTGTATTTACAGGGTTGCTACAAGTTCTGGAAATCAGGGAATTTCAGACGTGTCAGGGAAATCAGGAAATATCAGGGAAATTTGAGGGAAAAAAAAAGAAAAACACTGGAAAAATTCTCATTTTCGTCTCAATAGATGAAATGGTTTGTTTACTGAGATGTTATACATCGTCGCTGGCTGGGCGCAGCTGAGTAAATGAGCCGCTTCCCTACTCCTCATTCTTACTGATTCTTCCCTTTCTACCACTCCCCTCATCTTGCAGTCAGTGCTGCCACCACATCTTGCTCTTAGCCTAGCAGGTGCCGACGAGAGGCAGGTAGGCATAAGAAGTGGTTTGTTTGGATCTGATTCTCAGTGACTGTTGACGCAACAGCCAGAGGCTTGAGTTGTGCCTGAATGATTATGTGAATGTGTGTGTGCTCTTGACTTCTGACAAAGGCAGTGGCCAAAAATTTAGTTGTGAGAGTGTGATTTTTTATTTTTATTATTATTATTATTATTTTTTTTTTTTTGTGTGTGTGTGTGTGTGTGTGTGTGTGTGTGTGTGTGTGTGTGTGTGTGTGTGTGCCTGTCTGCATCTCAATGATCATATTTATGGTGAGTTGTTACCTATCCTCATTAGTATTGATTTTCATAGTATTCGTGCAAGTTATCTGTTGCATGGTTTCATCGCCGCACTCTCATTTTGTCAATGTGGTGTCTATGACATGTAAACAGCTGGCCATACCAGTCGACTTCCATGACAGGCCAAAACCACTGGCCATTTCTAAGGCTATCTCTAACAGATTGTGCCTGCCAGTCTGGTGCTCATCATTTCCAACCAACATGCAGGCCCTGCCCATCGGATGTAGTCTCACTGATTCGCCTGCAGGCCAGGCTGGCATAATGTGTGGGGCGTAGTGTGGCAGATTTTCATGGTTTATCCGTGGACTCAGGACTGCGGTACTCCTCAGCAGGCCAGAGGCTATGAGCAATGGGTTTCAGGAACTGCAACTGTCTCACTGCAAGAGCATTGTACAGTGTGGAATTTTATAGACATTTTATGTACTCTAGTACATTTTGGCACTTCAAAAGTAGTTTCTAATATATAAAGTATTGATGGTAAGAGGAAGAAAATTGTGGCAGTCACTGGCAGTTTGTACGCTATGTACTCAAGTATTTCGTGAAAGAAAAACCACACAATACCCGGAAAAAAAAAAAACACATAACACATTGGGCAATAACCGACAATAACAAACATAGTAAAACCAACATTTTATTGGCAGCCACTTACAGTGTTAGTGTGTACAACTCTTCTTTGCCTTACACACTTCTTTCAACAGGCCTGCTTTTTTTCTGAAATCAGTGAAGATATTTCAAATCTGTCTTGCGACTACAGTGAGATACGAATTTTTGTCACCAAATGTGTTCGTTTTATTGAAATAAAATAACATTAGTGGTCTTAATAAAACATACATACCATTGGGCTTGCTTTCTCCATCAGAAAACAGTTCAGTGCAAAACATGTTGATGTTAGTAGTTAAGATTCTTGCTCACATGTTTAGAAATACGGAAGTCCTTACATTTTTTGACAACTTATGTGTTTACTTACCCTTGAGATCTCAAAATTTGTCTCCCCAGAAGGCCAACAGCTCTTTTGTGGGTACGTGCGTGGGACGCACAGATCCCTGAGCATTACAGCCTTTATTCGTTTTCGGGCTGCTCTCCCGTACCCTTCCTTCTCCTTCCCTGTCCTTCTTCCTTTCCCTTTGCTCCTTCCTTTCCTCGTCTTGGTGGTGATCTTTATGTCGACCTGGCTATCCTCATGACTTTGCTTCATCTTGCAGTTTTGGTTGGTTGTTTTTCCACCTCTTTTGGGTTTTTTTTTTTTTTTTTTTTTTTTTTTTTTTTTTTTTTTTTTTTTTTTTTTTTTTTGGTCTGCCTCAGGGGTTTGACCCCCATCTCCAAATTTGAAATCTGTAGAGTGAGTAAGATGGGGAAGAACTCCCTTCCTAGCGCCTTTGGCATGGGTTCCTCTCCCTCCCCCTCCTCCTCTCCCTCTCCCTCTCCCTCTCCCTCTCCCTTGCCCTCACCCCCACCCCCACCCCCACCCCCACCCCCACCCCCCCTTCCCTTCCCTTCCCTCTCCCTTTTCCCCCTTCCCCACTAAAGCCCTTTTGCTTCTTTGCTATGTCACCAGCTTGGTAGCCAGCCCATGATCTGGCTGAGGCCTCTGATACCACAGTGATCACACTGCTGGTACCTGTGCTGTGAATGCCTTGTGCAAGCCCAGTAGTGGTTGCCCGTCTTTTTGGGACATCGGAACTCCCAGCAACGACTGTCCTGCCAGGCGGCCATGGCTGTGGCTGGGTGGTGCCCACAAGGTGAGCCCCTGTTCGTGGTGGGTGGTACCAAGGCTGATGTTTCGCACATGAAATGTGTTAAACTCTCTGATTGCTCTGCTGCAGCCGCATCTCTTCCTTGACATAGTTCTGTCTCAGTTCCTGTTTCTGCCTTTCCAGCCTTACCCTCCTTGGATACACCATGAGAGGAGGGCTAGACGAGCCGGCTTGGGGCAAACCCCTTTACGTTGTTCCTAGTCTGTACCAGGACTGATAGGGAGACTTTTGCCGCCACCAAACCCCTTTTCTGTGCAGAACATACTGAGAACAAGTTAGTTGAAGTTGAGTAATTAAGCAAGATTAGATCTGGCTCTCTCTCCTTATAAAGACAACTTCTGCCAGTCAGCCAGCCTCCCTCTTTGCCTGCAACCATTTAGGAGACAACCTCGTGGCTATCGCTCCCCGCAAGTCACGCAGTATGACACAGGATGTGTGTTTGATGATGAACTTTTGGCTAATGTGGAATGGCATGGCGTTCATTTCATCCAGTGTGCCCAGAAAGGCCCTAAGACCATTGCGTGGACACTGGCATTGTCATCGTGGCATTTTAGGATCATACCCTGGCTGAGAAGGTCAAGGTAATGGTGTACAGGTGCAATGTGAAACCGTATATGTCACCTCCCAAGCGTTGCTTCCATTGCCTCAAACATGTCCTCGCGATGCGATGCCACTCCCATCTGTGGTGACTGTGGCCACCCCCTTCGTTTCTATGTATGGGGAGCCCTTGCACCCCACTGTCTAACTGTGTAAACTGCTCTGCTCTCCGTTCTCCCCACTCACCAGTGTCCAGTGTAGATGAAGGAAAAAAGAATTCAGGAAAGAAAGACCCGTGACCATCTCAGCTACATTGATGCCCGGAAGAAATTTGACAGACTTCACTGTGTAAATCCCTCCCCTACCTTTGCCTCAGCTATGCCTTCCTCTCCTCACCCCTCACCCTTATCCCCATCCAGCCCTCCCTTCCCGTTCATCACCCTCTGCAGCTCCCATTCCTTCCCCTCCAGGAACCACTCCTCCTCCTCCTGTACCTCTTTCTCACAATGGAAAAAGTTCTCTTCTCGGGCTGCTCCTAGGGAAGGGGCTCCATCTCGAAACACTCATTCCAAGCATTCTCAGGACAAAAAGTTTACACCCTCGGTATGGAGCAGAGACCCGCACTGTGAGGGCCCCAAAGCCACTCTCTCTGTCTCATCCTGACATCGTTACCACCTATTTCCTTACTCATAATGCCTTCTCGAAGTGCAAAATGGCTAAGCAGGGATGGCTAGAGGACAAATGGAAGGATGTAGAGGCTTATCTCACTAGGGGTAAGATAGATACTGCCTACTGGAAAATTAAAGAGACCTTTGGAGAACAGAGAACCACGTGTATCAATATCAAGAGCTCAGATGGAAACCCAGTTCTAAGCAAAGAAGGGAAAGCAGAAAGGTGGAGGGAGTATATAGAGGGCCTATACAAGGGCAATGTACTTGAGGGCAGTATTATGGAAATGGAAGAGGATGTAGATGAAGATGAAATGGGAGATACGATACTCCGTGAAGAGTTTGACAGATCACTGAAAGACCTAAGTCGAAACAAGGCCCCGGGAGTAGACAACATTCCATTAGAACTACTGACAGCCTTGGGAGAGCCAGTCCTGACAAAACTCTACCATCTGGTGAGTAAGATGTATGAGACAGGCGAAATACCCTCAGACTTCAAGAAGAATATAATAATTCAGATCCCATAGAAAGCAGGTGCTGACAGTTGTGAAAATTACCGAACTATCAGTTTAATAAGGCACGGATGCAAAATACTAATGCGTATTCTCTACAGACGAATGGAAAAACTGGTAGAAGCTGACCTCAGGGAAGATCAGTTTGGATTCCGTAGAAATGTTGGAACACGTGAGGCAATACTGACCCTATGACTTATCTTAGAAGCTAGATTAAGGAAAGGCAAACCTACATTTCTAGCATTTGTAGACTTAGAGAAAGCTTTTGACAATGTTGACTGGAATACTCTCTTTCAAATTCTGAAGGTGGCAGGGGTAAAATACAGGGAGCGAAAGGCTATTTACAATTTGTACAGAAACCAGATGGCAGTTATAAAAGTCGAGGGGCACGAAAGGGAAGCAGTGGTTGTGAAGGGAATGAGACAGGGTTGTAGCCTGTCCTCGATGTTATTCAATCTGTATATTGAGCAAGCAGTGAAGGAAACAAAAGAGAAATTCGGAGTAGGTATTAAAATCCACGGAGAAGAAATAAAAACTTTGAGGTTTGCCAATGACATTGTAATTCTGTCATAGACAGCATAGGACTTGGAAGAGCAGTTGAACGGAATGGACAGTGTCATGAAAGGAGGATATGAGATGAACATCAACAAAAGCAAAACGAGGATAATGGAATGTAGTCGAATTAAGTCGGGTGATGCTGAAGGAATTAGATTACGAAATGAGACACTTAAAGTAGTAAAAGAGTTTTGCTATTTGGGGAGCAAAATAACTGATGATGGTCGAAGTAGAGAGGATATAAAATGTAGACTGACAATGGCAAGGAAAGCGTTTCTGAAGAAGAGAAATTTGTTAAAATCGAGAATTGATTTAAGTGTCAGGAAGTCGTTTCTGAAAGTATTTGTATGGCGCGTAGCCATGTATGGAAGTGAAACATGGACGATAACTAGTTCGGACAAGAAGAGAATAGAAGCTTTTGAAATTTGGTGCTACAGAAGAATGCTGAAGATTAGATGGGTAGATCATATAACTAATGAGGAGGTACTGAATAGGAATGGGGAGAAGAGAAGTTTGTGGCACGATGTAACTAGAAGAAGGGATCGGTTGGTACGACATGTTCTGAGGCATCAAGGGATCACCAATTTAGTATTGGAGGGCAGCGTGGAGGGTAAAAATCGTAGAGGGAGACCAAGAGATGAATACAGAAAACAGATTAAGAAGGATGTAGGTTGCAGTAGGTACTGGGAGATGAAGAAGCTTGCACAGGATACAGTAGCATGGAGAGCTGCATCAAACCAGTCTCAGGACTGAAGACCACAACAACAACAACAACAACAATGCCTTCTCCCTCCCTCCTAGAGAAAAGAAGAAGAAGAAGAAGAAGAAGAAGCAGTGTAAGTCAAACGATGAGGCTTCCCGGAGGGCTTCGTCCCCTCCACGTCATCCCAAATCAGACCCAGTTTTTATGGTTGTCACTCCATCCTCGATAGTGATGACTGCCGACCAAGTGACGTGACCTTCCCTTGGCTTCTTTGTGTATCACTTGGACTCTCACCACATGACAATCCAGTGGAATTGCAACGGATATTATAACCACCTCCCGGAAATACACCACCTTGTTTCCTCTTACTCTTCGTTCTCTCGCGCTCTTCAAGAAATTCACTTTCGTGATGATCACTCTCTAATGTTTGATGTTATTGGGCATTTTGTTGGAACTGTGCTGGCCCCAGGATAGCATCTGGAAGGGTCTGCACTTTTGTTCGCAGCAGTCATTAGTGACTGGATCCCCCTTCCTTCCAACCTGGAAGTGATAGCGCTTAGAGTGCAGATGACTCTGGCAATCATTGTTTGCAGTGTCTACCTCCCTTCAGGTCGCCCACTTCTTTATGTTGAACTGTCTACCTTAATACAGCAACTCCTGCCCGTGTATCTCCTCCTTGGGGACTTAAGTGCACACCACCCCCAGTGGGGGCGTGCCATTTTGTTGGGTAGGAGTCTTCTACTTGACCAATTTACTACAGACTTTGATTTGTGTCTCCTCAATGACGTTTCCCCTACCCACTTCAGTGCAGCTCATTGCACCTGTACTGCTATCAATCTCACAATCTTCTCCCCTGCTCTCATGGCTTGCCTACATTGGTCACCCCATGATGATCTTTGTGACAGTGACCACTTTCTGGTGATTCTGTCATTCACCTGCCGCCGCCACATTGGGCATTCTGCATGGTTAGTTGGACTTTATATACATCTGCTGTGCACTTCGAAACCTCTGTCTCGAATTGCATTGATGTGGTCATGCAGGGCATCTGTGCCATTATTCTTCATGCTGCTGGCACTGCTTGTCCCTCTACCCAAAGGACGCCCTCATTGTTGACCAGTACCTTGCTGGACCAGGGACATAGAAGTCACTGTCCAGGACTGCTGACGGGCGCTGCAGTGATTTAAACGACACCCTTCTCGCTTTTAAGTGTCTTCATGCTAATGCCTGTTACCTTATTAAGTGGAGTAAAAAGGAATGCTGGGAGCACTATGTTTTTTCCCTGGGGACGTATGGCCCACCATTGCAGGTTTGGTCCAAGCTCTGTAACCTTCTGGGCTGCCAGCGACAGTCAACTGTCCAGGGCTTATCGTCCAAGGCACTCTGTCTACTGATCCTTTGGTCTTTGCAGAACACCTCACAACACACTTTGTGACAGCATCGATGTCCTCTTCCAATCCTGCCACCTTTCTCTGGCAGAAACACAGAGTTGAACAGACCCCCCTTCTCTTTCAACCCTCACCAAGCTGAACCCTATAATGAACCTTTCACTGAATGGGAATTCTTCATATGACACAGCTCCAGGCTGAGATTCCATCCACAACCAGATGATCGAACTCTTGGACATTACACAGAGGCAATATCTACTCAAGGTCTTCAGTCACATTTGGCTCATGGGTACCTTCCCCTCACAGTGGTGAGACAAGCCTGGGAAGAACTCAGCGTCTCTCGACAGCTGTCGCCCGATTAGCCTGATGAACATACTTTGTAAACTTATTGAGAGGATGGTTATCTTCCATTCATGAAGGGTACTCGAATCTCGAGGCCTTTTGTCCCATATTGATGTGGCTTCTGGGAAGGACAATCTCTAGCTGACCATTAACTCAGATTGGAAACTACAATCGGACAGGCTTTTACTAATGGTCAGCACCTTGTCATGGTTCTTCTTTGACTTACATAAGGCATACGACACAGCTTGGCGTCATCGCATTTTAGGTACCCTCTGTGACTGGGGCTTTTGCAGGCCCCTTCTGATTTTTATTCGCGAGTTTTTATTCCACCGGCCCTTCCAAGTTCCAGTTGGCACTTCACTCAGCACGCCTCAGATTCAGGACAATGGTATCCCAGAGGGTTCTGGATGAAGTGTCAATACTCTTTTCCTCATAATCATCAATGAACTTGTAACCTCTGTTGTTCTTCATGTATCTCAGTGTTGTATGTTGACGATTTTTGCATCTGATGCAGCTCCCACTTAGTAATATCTGCTGAGTGCTGGCTCCAAGGCACCGTCCGACAGACCCCTGCCTTGGGCTGTCTCCCTTGGCCTCCAATTTTCAATTTTCTCTCTGTCCAAAATGTGGGTTATGCATTTTTGTTGTCAGTTCATAGTACAACCTGATCCAGAATTTTATTTAGGTGACCAGTTCTAGATGATGCAGCACAGTCCCATTTCTTGGGCTTTTTTTTTTTAAAAAAAAAAAAAAAAAGTTTATGTGGCTGCCCCATATTCGCTGCCTGAAGCTTAATGCTATCCGCCTCCTGGCTCATGCATCTTGGGGTGTAGACCATGCCACTCTTCTCCATCTTTACCGTCCTCTTGTCTTGCCCAGACTAGATTATGGTTGTCAGGTTTATGGCTCAGTGGCTCCTTCCACTAGAAAATACCTGATCCTGGTGACCATTGTTGGGTATGTCTAGCTATGTGTACTTTTCGCTCTAGTCCTGTTGACAATCTCCTCATAGAAGTGGGGATTCCCCCTCTACAAATATGATGAAACCATCTCCTGGTTTCTTACGCAATCCCTATTCACAGATTCCCTGACCATCCTGTGTTCTCTGTCCTCTTTGTAAGCGAGGGACGTCTCCCTCCTGATCACTGCCCATGGGTAATATTGCCAGTTGGAATGTGTCTCACTTCCCCCTGTCAGGATCTCCATCTGCATTCACTTGTCAGGATCTCCATCTGCATTCACTGAAATATGCCCCATGTATTTCTTCTCACACTCCCTCTTGGGTGATGTCTAGACAACAGGTTAGGACCGACCTATTCCAGGGTCCTAAGGTCTCTGTCGCCCCTATTGTGTTTTGGTGTCTTGTACATTCCATCCTTGCAGAGTTCCAGAGTGCTGTCTTCTTCTAAACTGATGGTTCTAAGACGACAGGCAAAGCAGGATACGCTTTCACGTCTCCTTCTGACTTCGAACACCATTTATTTCAGGAATCATGTAGTGTGTTTACAGCAGAGTAGCTAGCCGTTACCAGGGCCCTCCATTTTATTACTCAGGCCTCCCTCCACAGTGTTTTAATATGTACTCACTCATGGAGCAGCATGCTACTCTCGTCATCCTTTGGTCTCTTGTATTAATGACCTCCTCTCCTTTGGCTGTGCCTGCTCAGTTGGCCTACTCGGTTGGCTTTTTCTGGGTCCCAAGTCATATGGGTATCCCAGAGAATGAACTGGCTGACTGTTTGGCTAGATAAGCTGATACTCATCCTCCTTTCCCTTTCATGACTCCAGTTGCGGATGTGCAGATCTATGTCAAATCTCTCTTTGCCCAAAAGTGGAGTGACATCTGGTGCACTACTGTTGTCAGTAATAAACTCGGCACAATCAAGGAGGCTGCTGCGCTTTGGTGCTTTTCCTCCCGCTCCTCTCAGAAGGAGTCCACTGCTTAATGCTGTCTTCACATTGGTCGTACCAGGCTCATCCATTTTTTCCTCCTGTGTAGCGAACCACTCCCACAACATGGTTGTGGAGCCAGGCTGATGGTATCCCACGTATTGGTGGAATGTATACTTCTTATGGCCCTTTGCCTTCCTTAATTTTTATATTACCAGACAATTGACGGATGGTTGATCTGGTCCTCAGTTTCCTCTGTGAAATTGTTTACTTCCAGGTATAAGGTTTTGCTTTACTCCTGGAGCAGAGGCAGGATGGTTGTGGTTGGGGCCTCCTTCCCAGCACATTTTCTCAGACTGGGACCCCATGACCACTTCCCAGTGGAAAGATCATTTTTCCAATTTTTAGATTTGATCTAATCTTTTCTGCCTTTTACTGTGTGTGTTTTAACTTCCTTGTTTTATAGTTTGACTCCCATTACTTGATCCATCCAGCGAAAGCTTGAATTTTGTGTGTATGTTTGTGGTTGTTTGTGTGTCTGTCGACCTGCCAGCACTTTCATTTGGTAAGTCAAATCATCTTTGTTTTTAGATATTTATTTCCTACGTGGAATGTTTCCCTCTATTATAAGAATTTATATTTGTTTATACATGAACAATAGCATGTAAGGTACGAAACAATT
This sequence comes from Schistocerca serialis cubense, assembly GCF_023864345.2. Classification (NCBI taxonomy): domain Eukaryota; kingdom Metazoa; phylum Arthropoda; class Insecta; order Orthoptera; family Acrididae; genus Schistocerca; species Schistocerca serialis. The sequence continues at coordinate 10,775,801 of NC_064644.1, forward strand.
ACTGATTTCACCCTATAAAGAAAGTATGAACTAGGAATAGTTGAAATAAATCAGAAGATCAATTTCATACATAAAACTAAGCACAGAATTAGATCTTGTGTTATATTCTTTTAAACTAAGGGCCAGCCTTTTTCTTTTATGAAAAGTCAGATTATATTCACGTGTGTTAATGGTAAATTGTTGAAAGTGAAAAAACGAGTTTAAGGAGGCAGATGGCAAAACAAGAGGGGAATTAAAATTATCCCTGCTTGCTTTGTCACAACCTCCACCATTTACAGGTGGTGATTGTGGGGCATTACCTGTCCTCCTATACTCCGATTAGACTTACATTGTGACTGATGTTTCAGATAGTCAGGTGTTGAGTACCAACTCCCAGTCAGCTATTGTTCTTTGTGGAGTGCCACATGCTCGCTTTATTGCCTGTTTTGTTGGTACCTGCAGAGCTGTGTCACGCGTGGCTGGCTGCATGCTGGCAACACTGCCCCACATCACTGTAGTCTGTCAATCACAAAGTAGTTTTTGTGTGCCTAACCGAAGCACTCCAATGTGATGATCCACTGGAACTGAAATGAATATTGCTGTCAGTTGCCAGAATTACAACTACTAATTTTCTCCTGTTCTACGATCTTTGTTGCCCTTCAAGAAATGCACCTCACTGATGGCCATTTCCCAACTCTTCAAGCTTACCACTCACTCTGTCAGCACCGTACAGGCGTCGTCAGTGATCAGATTCACCTTCATGCCACATTGGAAGCATAGCTGTATAAGTGCAGACAACCGCAGTCATTAACGATAGTAATGTTTGTTTACCTCCAGATAAGGCACTTACTTACCATGTGTTGACTACCGTAATCCAGCAACTCCCCACTCCTTTTCTCTTATGTGGAGATTTCAGAGCACATTACTTCCTTCGGGGAAGTACCACTTCTTCTGATAGTGGCCTTCAGATTGACCAGCTTCTTTCTGATCTTGTGCACAATGGTGCACAGTGGCGACTTTCTGATGATTATGTTACTTCCTTGTCACCACCTGACAGATCAGGTACCATACTGGGTTTTTGAACAGCCAAATGGTAGTTGTAAAGCTGTGCCATTACCTTCGCCCCCTGTCCGCCATGTTACAATGATGAGACTGTCGAAGTTGTCTCAGATTCCGATGCAATCATCCTCACTGCTGGAACTGCTGTCCTACTTTTTACGGTCCCACTCCACCCCCATCTGGCTCCATGGTGAATTAAGACATAGAAACAAATATTCAGGATCATCTAAGGGCCCTGCAAGATATCAAGCACTATCCTTCACAGACCACTCATCACCTTTGTTAAGGCTCGCCGTCTGATTAAATACAATAAGAAGGAATGCTGGGAGCACTACATCTCCTCCTTGAAAACATACGCCTTTCCATCCAAGATGTGAGCCATGCTCCTTAGTCTGTTAGACCACCAAAGCTCAACAAGTGTCCCAGATCTCCTCCTTCAGGGTGGTATATATACCGACATGTCAGTTCTTGCCGAATACTTTGTGACCCATTTTACAACTGTATCGCCCTGTTCTTACCTGGCTTTTACCTGGCTGCCTTTCAAGTGCATAAAAAACAAGATGAAGCCATCTCACTATCTTTTACCCTGTCACACAGAACTATGTAGTGAATGTTTCACTGACTGAGAACTGCTTCAGACTCCGGGCATATCACATGATACAGCGCCAGGCTCTGATTCAATTTATGATCAGATGAGCCAACATATGATGTTACTGTTTTATGTCCTTGCACAGTGGCAAAGACACAGGAAGTTACAGAAGTTTCCGTATGATATCTGCAAGGGTTATTGCACAGTGGTTAATGGTAGATGACGTCCGATGTTATAATATTAGAGGCTGTTCTGGGAGCAGTCTGAAGATGGTGTGGTTCTGTGACGTGGACGTAGTTGATGCCCGGTGATGCTCTGTAGGCTGTGGAAGGCCGCTGGTGATTGTCGTTGTGGCGAGAGTGGGTGCGACTGGTGCTCGGTGAGGCTTGCACTGTCGGTAGCCCAACGAGCTGACTGCAGCATCGGTTGGCGATGGGAGTGGTACTCTGAGAGATGGCAGTGTCAGTAGGCATCTGGCGATTGAAGCTGCAAGGAGAGGAATGTGACTGGTGCCCAATGAGGCTGGCAGTGTCGGTAGCCCAATCAGCTGGCTGCAGCAGTGGCAGGCGCCAACAGGCAGTGACAACTGCTGGCGAGGCATCACTCGATCGGCAGTAGCCGCCCGGTAGCCTCGAACTCGACAGGCCACCATTTGGTGTCGTCGTAAGCTGGGAGGAAAGCATTTGACCAGCAGTGCCTCCCAGTACACAGATACGCCAACAGAGTGTGATGGTGCAGAACTGATGAACCAGGGACAACATCGGCAGGCATCTGGTAGCGCTGGCTCGGCAGTGGCAGCCCCCGAGGTTGCAGAGACACCGATGGCCGGTGAGATGAATGATGAGGCTCTGACTGGTGGGCCGCAAGTGGCCAGCATAATTGCCCAGGCAGAGCAACTGGTGGCCTTGTCGCAGCCTATAAAGGCAGACGGATTGATATGAAGACGATCACATGGCTGATCGCAGTGCCATTACGGATGTTGTGGCCACAGATGGCTCTAGATACGTGGTCGCAGTGAGAAAGTAGTTCAGAGATCATAGCACCACTATAGGGCATGTGTACACAGCATGGGGGGATGGGGAGGAAGGGGGGGGGGGGTGACCCCTCTGATGAGGAAATGCCTACAACCCGGCCACTAGGCAACTTGCACAGGACACGAGGGTTTGCATGTCGATATAGTGGTCCAGTGAGGGGCTGGCTACAATACTCCTTCCTCCTTAGGAAGAGATGGTGGCATCAGATTGGCTGAAAGAAAAATAGCAAAGAGGCAAAGGCCTTGGGCAGAGGGCACATGAGGAGTGCCAGAATGTGACAAAAGGGCAGAACAGGCTAGAAGAGCATCAGTGCCCGCAGGGAGTGAAGGTTTAACTAACTGGGGATGCGATGGGATCCATGAAACATATGGCTGTGCGGAAAACACGCAAAACAAAAAGGGAGGGCCATGAGCAAGTCCCAAAGCAACAGAAAATACATCACCAGGTGTATCATGGACAAAAGAGTAAGGTAAGGGCAACACCGAGAGTAGCACCACTGAAAAGAGAGGTAGTATAGTGTCCAGGCACCCAGAAAAGAGGTGATAGCTGGAAACACAATGCGCTCAGCAGGGCAGCCAATGGGTGTAAGGTGTGGAAGTTCCAAAGACACAGAGAAGGCATAGATGAGCTCCAGAAGGACTGATGGGCGTCCAACGACAGGAAGTGGTGAGACAGGGCATCAGTGGGTGATGGAAAGCAGGATCTTGGCCATTGATGGCTGCCTGAGACACAAGAATGCGAACAACCCGAAGATGCATTGAAGGGTTGGCAGTAGCCAGTGGGTGGCAGAACCCTAACATCAATGGGTGCCAGACACACGAAGATACCAGCAGAACATCAGCGCAACAGCAGGGTGTGCAAAAGAGCACTGGGGGCTCAGCTTTATGCTGAGAGGTCAATGCAGCTTCAAGTGGGATGCCGATGGCGCAGCCAAGACGCTGGAACATATGTAGGAACGCATTGTCAGTTATTGACTGCAGGTGGTCAAGCTACCAGGGTTGTCCTCAGGATCCTAGCACCTCTGCAGCACTTGCTGTGATGGCCAATGGGAGCAAGACTTGACCACCAGTGACCGCCAGAGGAGGACATGGATTCCAGTGCGGTGGGCTTCAGCAGCAGAGGGGATCGTAGCTTGACCCATAGCAGCTGGCGATGGGATGACTGGGTCTCTGGAAGCTGCGGGCATGGGCAGGACTCAAGTAGGGCAAGGCACAATTTATGGGGACCAGCGATGGGACCGCCATGTCACTTGAACAACGGGTGTCGGTAGCCCATGATAGCGAGATTCCACCCATGGCAACAGTCAGAGGGACGGTGGGCATTGGGTTTGAGCTGGGCAGTGGTGGCGAGTGAGGCAAGGTGTGTGAAATCAGAGTCAACAGTCGCATCTGCAACCGGTGCACTGTGGTGTGCCTGGAACATCTCATCGCCACCTTTTATGCAGCAGGTGAGATGAGGTGCATATATTTGTTTTATGCAGTTTTTATGTCCTTGCACAGTGGAGTGGCAATGGCTAAAGAAGCGACAACTGATCATGGGCGATAAATGCAAGAGGTTATTGTACACTGGTTAACAATATGTTACGTCTGATAGTATCGTATCAGAGGCTCATCGAGGAATAGTATAGATCGAGCGTAGTGCTGTGACGTGGACTTACATGGCACTCGGTGATGCTGTGTACAGTGTGGCAGGCACCCAGTGTTTGACGTTGTGGGCAGAGGGGACGCAAGTGATGTTCAGTGAGGCTGGCAGCGTTGGTAGCCCAATGAGCCAACAGCAGTGTCAGTTGGCAATGGTGGTGTCAGTATTGCAATGAGAGGGGTGTGACTGGTGTCGAGCAAGGCTGACACTGTCAGTGGTCTATTGAGCTTGCTACAGCAGTGGCAGGCATCGACAGGCAATGACAGCTGCTAGCAAAGCAGTGCTTAATTAGCAGTGGCCACATGGATGCACCTGGGAGGAAGGAGTAAGACCAGCAACATGAAATGCGATGGTGCCAGCAGAGTTCCCTGGTGCAGAGCCGATGAACCAGGGACAACGTCAGCAGGCGTTGGGGACCAATAAGCACAATGGCTTGACTAGTGGTGGCCCCTGAGGATTCGGTGGCAATACCAAGGGCCAGCAAGATGGATGATGAGGTTCTCACTGATGGGCAGCAAGTGGCTGGCATAATTGCCCAGAGCAGTACAACTGCCTGCCTGCTGGTGTCCTTATCTCATCCTATAAAGGCTGGCGAATAAATATGAGCATAATCACGTGACTGATCACAGTGCCATTGTGAATAGTGGGCGTGCAGATGTGTCTAGCCACGTGATTGCAGACGAAGAAAGTAGTTTGAGATCACAGCATCAATATAGCCAGTGTGTGCACAGCATAGCGAGAAACGGGCATCTCTGAAGAGGAATGCCTACAGCCCAGCCACAAGACAACCTGCAGGACACATTGGTAATGATGGTGGTCGTAATGGCCCAGTGAGGGGCTGGCTACATTATACTGAAATACTCCATCTAGTCAGTGTCTTCAAGTGGGTGTGGCTAGTAGGTGTTTTACCATCGAAGTGGTGAGATAGTATCATTGTCCCAGTCCTTAAACAAGGCAAATACCCATTGTCCATCAACAGCTACCAAGTGATTTGTGTCACTACTGTCCCCAGAACACTGCTTGAAAGGTTGGTAGCCCATCAACTATGCTGGTGCTCAAATTGTGGGGCCTTTTGTCCTTGTATCATTGTTGTTTCTGGGAGGGGTGATCCACAGCTGACCATCTATTTAGATTGGGAACAGCATTCCGACAAGCTTTTTCTTTATCCTCCATGATTGGGGCATTTGAGGCTCCCTACCAATATTTATTCACCAGTTTTTATACCACCAGTTGTTCTGTGATCGAGTTTGTACACCTTTTGGGATGTGGCTGGTGTTACTCTCTGTATTTACCAGGTCCTGGTCTCTTCCTGATTAGGCTATAGTTGCCATATCTGTAGGTCACTGATATCTTCAGATTTCAAATTTTTGGAGCTAGTCATCATAGTGGAATATGGTTGTCCAGTGGTGCCTTACGGACTAGTCCTGCAGACAATCTCCAAGGCAAAGTGGAGATTTTCCCTCTTCAGTTCCTATTTTACCAACTCTTGCTCATGTACACAATCACATCTGACAATTTCTTGATAATCTAGCATATCAAATTCCTTCTGGTTAAAAGGTGTTTACCCCCCCCCCTCCCCCCTCCCCCTCCAACATCTGTCCTCAGGTGGATTAACATTTGGAATGCCCTCTGCTGGGACCATCACCTAACCTCTTTAGAATGTGATTGTTATAACGTCAAGTTTAACAAATGTATTTCAGAACGACACAACACATATATGTCACAGAGAAAGTTGACAAGCAAGACATGTGCACACGTTAGCATTCGAATGAGCACTGAGTCCCACTCTAGTGGCCGCTGCTCGGCTGGCCGCTTAGGTGGCGCAGCTGCTGCATGGCTGGCAGACAGCGCCGCACGTAGAGGATGCGCGTAATTGCGCGGCGGCCCTTTGAATGATTGGCGAGTCACAACACTTTTCCCCCCTTTGAAATTGTTGCACTGGTCTTGATGGAGGTGTCCTGGAGATGGCTAATGTCCATAGGCATTGTTTGACTCGCCGCAAAGTCTCGAGGAGGAGGCTTCCCGTACGGACGGAAGTGTCCCCGATGATAACGGGTCGAAATGACAGGAGACGTAGGGGTCGAATCTGCTGGGGCCCCATGCACCAATCCGCCCGTTGCGGCAAGTCCAGTTGATATGACAGGAGACATGGGCGATGTGTCGACGTCCGTTGGAGGAGGAGGCGAGTAGATTTGGTCTGACAGAGGATGGTCATCCAGTTCCTGCATGGGCACGTCTCCTGGTGGCGTCCGTTCTTGTGCTGGCATCGCGATGACGGTGAGAGGGCTGCGTTGTGAGTATTGAGAGATGCCAAGATCCCGAGCGTCAGGTAGAGCCAAAGGTGGTGTAGCGGCATTCGGAACAGGCGTTGCCGGCACACGAGGCCGAAGCTGGTCCGAATGATGCACTGCAACACCCGTGTCCGTCTGGATTTCATATAGGCGTCTGCCACAGTGTCTTAAGATGCGGCCCGGGCTCCATTTTGGCCGCCTGCCATATCCCCCTACCCAGACGAGGTCGTCGGCGGTGAACCGGCCAAGTGAAGGCACCCGCGGCCATGAGGTGGAAGGCCGCAGAAGATGAAGTAGCGTGCGGGGCTGTCGGCCATGTAAGAGCTCCGCCGGGCTGTGGTCACCCATGGGGGTGAAACGGTAAGACGCCAGAAACTGGAGAAGCGCATCATCAGCAGCAAAAGAAGTCAGAAGTTTCCGCATCTGAGCCTTAAATGTGCGGACCAGTCGTTCAGCCTCACCGTTGGATTGTGGATGGAAAGGCGGGGCCGTGACATGCATAACACCGTGACGAGCACAAAAATCCGCAAATTTGGAAAAGGCAAATTGCGGACCATTATCAGTAACAAGAGTAGGGGGGAGGCTTTCCAAAGAAAAAATGCTGGCGAGAGCACTGGTGGTTGCCGCGGTGGTAGGTGACGTGCAACGGACAATGAAAGCAAAGTTAGAGTAGGCGTCCATTACGAGGAGCCAATAAGTACCTAAAAAGGGTCCCGCAAAGTCAGCATGAATGCGCTCCCAGGGCTTCTCAGGCGAAGGCCACGGGGACAAAGATGACTTCGGGGCAGCGGCCTGTGACGCACAAGGGCCGCAGGCAGCGACCATGTGTGCTATTTCAGAGTCGATGCCAGGCCAGTACACATGACGGCACGCCAGAGATTTTGTGCGAGAGACGCCCCAGTGCCCTTGGTGAAGGAGGCGCAAGACAGAAGCACGCAAAGACGCAGGTACCACAACACGCGGCGAAGCATTTTCAGTGGAGAGGAGGATAACACCATCCCTAGCCATGAGGCGGTAGCGCAAAGCGTAGTAGTTCCGCAACGGATCAGAAGTCTTAGCAGACGGGTGATGTGGCCAACCCTTCTGAATACAGTGTAAAACCCGGGAGAGGGTAGGGTCAGAACCGTTAGCAGCCGCCAGCCTGTCCCCAGTGATGGGGAACCCTTCCACAACCCGCCGCTCGGCAACATCCAGGTGGAAACACAAAAGTTCGTCCCTATCGAATGCCTGATCAGGACCCATGGGAAGGCGAGACAGTGCATCAGCATTTGCATGTTGAGCCGTTGGCCGGAAATGAATCTTATAATTGAAAGGAGACACGTAAAGAGCCCAACGCTGGAGGCGATGTGCAGCCTTGTCGGGAAGTGACGTTGCTGGATGAAACAAGGAAACAAGTGGTTTGTGATCCATAACAAGATGAAACTTTGAGCCATAGAGAAAAACACCAAACTTATGAAGAGCATAAATAATGGCCAAAGCTTCTTTTTCAATTTGAGAATACTTTTGTTGGACATCCGTGACCGTTTTGGAGGCATAAGCAATGGGTTGTTCCGAACCGTCAGAAAATTCCTTCTGGTTAAAAGGTATTTACCCCCCCCCCTCCCCCCTCCCCCTCCAACATCTGTCCTCTGGTGGATTAACATTTGGAATGCCCTCTGCTGGGACCATCACCTAACCTCTTTAGAATGTGATTGTTATAACGTCAAGTTTAACAAATGTATTTCAGAACGACACAACACATATATGTCACAGAGAAAGTTGACAAGCAAGACATGTGCACACGTTAGCATTCGAATGAGCACCGAGTCCCACTCTAGTGGCCGCTGCTCGGCTGGCCGCTTAGGTGGCGCAGCTGCTGCATGGCTGGCAGACAGCGCCGCACGTAGAGGATGCGCGTAATTGCGCGGCGGCCCTTTGAATGATTGGCGAGTCACAACACTTTTCCCCCCTTTGAAATTGTTGCACTGGTCTTGATGGAGGTGTCCTGGAGATGGCTAATGTCCATAGGCATTGTTTGACTCGCCGCAAAGTCTCGAGGAGGAGGCTTCCCGTGCGGACGGAAGTGTCCCCGATGATAACGGGTCGAAATGACAGGAGACGTAGGGGTCGAATCTGCTGGGGCCCCATGCACCAATCCGCCCGTTGCGGCAAGTCCAGTTGATATGACAGGAGACATGGGCGATGTGTCGACGTCCGTTGGAGGAGGAGGCGAGTAGATTTGGTCTGACAGAGGATGGTCATCCAGTTCCTGCATGGGCACGTCTCCTGGTGGCGTCCGTTCTTGTGCTGGCATCGCGATGACGGTGAGAGGGCTGCGTTGTGAGTATTGAGAGATGCCAAGATCCCGAGCGTCAGGTAGAGCCAAAGGTGGTGTAGCGGCATTCGGAACAGGCGTTGCCGGCACACGAGGCCGAAGCTGGTCCGAATGATGCACTGCAACACCCGTGTCCGTCTGGATTTCATATAGGCGTCTGCCACAGTGTCTTAAGATGCAGCCCGGGCTCCATTTTGGCCGCCTGCCATATCCCCCTACCCAGACGAGGTCGTCGGCGGTGAACCAGCCAAGTGAAGGCACCCGCGGCCATGAGGTGGAAGGCCGCAGAAGATGAAGTAGCGTGCGGGGCTGTCGGCCATGTAAGAGCTCCGCCGGGCTGTGGTCACCCATGGGGGTGAAACGGTAAGACGCCAGAAACTGGAGAAGCGCATCATCAGCAGCAAAAGAAGTCAGAAGTTTCCGCATCTGAGCCTTAAATGTGCGGACCAGTCGTTCAGCCTCACCGTTGGATTGTGGATGGAAAGGCGGGGCCGTGACATGCATAACACCGTGACGAGCACAAAAATCCGCAAATTTGGAAAAGGCAAATTGCGGACCATTATCAGTAACAAGAGTAGGGGGGAGGCTTTCCAAAGAAAAAATGCTGGCGAGAGCACTGGTGGTTGCCGCGGTGGTAGGTGACGTGCAACGGACAATGAAAGCAAAGTTAGAGTAGGCGTCCATTACGAGGAGCCAATAAGTACCTAAAAAGGGTCCCGCAAAGTCAGCATGAATGCGCTCCCAGGGCTTCTCAGGCGAAGGCCACGGGGACAAAGATGACTTCGGGGCAGCGGCCTGTGACGCACAAGGGCAGCAGGCAGCGACCATGTGTGCTATTTCAGAGTCGATGCCAGGCCAGTACACACGACGGCACGCCAGAGATTTTGTGCGAGAGACGCCCCAGTGCCCTTGGTGAAGGAGGCGCAAGACAGAAGCACGCAAAGACGCAGGTACCACAACACGCGGCGAAGCATTTTCAGTGGAGAGGAGGATAACACCATCCCTAGCCATGAGGCGGTAGCGCAAAGCGTAGTAGTTCCGCAACGGATCAGAAGTCTTAGCAGACGGGTGATGTGGCCAACCCTTCTGAATACAGTGTAAAACCCGGGAGAGGGTAGGGTCAGAACCGTTAGCAGCCGCCAGCCAGTCCCCAGTGATGGGGAACCCTTCCACAACCCGCCGCTCGGCAACATCCAGGTGGAAACACAAAAGTTCGTCCCCATCAAATGCCAGATCAGGACCCATGGGAAGGCGAGACAGTGCATCAGCATTCGCATGTCGAGCCGTTGGCCGGAAATGAATCTCATAATTGAAACGAGACAAGTAAAGAGCCCAACGCTGGAGGCGGTGTGCAGCCTTGTCGGGAAGTGACGTTGCTGGATGAAACAAGGAAACAAGTGGTTTGTGATCCGTAACAAGATGAAACTTTGAGCCATAGAGAAAAACACCAAACTTATGAAGAGCATAAATAATGGCCAAAGCTTCTTTTTCAATTTGAGAATACTTTTGTTGGGCATCCGTGACCGTTTTGGAGGCATAAGCAATGGGTTGTTCCGAACCGTCAGAAAAATGGTGCGCAAGGACTGCACCGACCCCATATTGAGAGGTGTCTGTGGCAAGAACAAGATGTTGGCCAGGTCGATAAGTAGCCGGGCACGGGTCCTGTTTCAGCATAGTCTTCAATTTCTGGAAAGCCGCATCACATGATGCGGACCAGTGAAAAGGCACGTTTTTATGCAACAGGCGATGCTACGGCTGAGCCACTGAAGCAGCAGACGGTAAAAACTTGTGATAGTATGCTATTTTCCCCAAGAAGGCCTGCAGTTCCTTAACATATGTAGGGCGAGGAAGGGCATCGATCACAGCGAAAGTTTGCTGAAGCGGACAAATACCATCTCGAGAGAGTTGAAACCCCAGGTATGTGATAGATGCCTGAAAAAATTGTGATTTCTGAAGATTACACTTAAGACCGGCAGTCTGTAAGACATGAAAAAGTGTGCGGAGATTTTGAAGATGTTCTTCAGTGGTGGAGCCAGTGACAACAATGTCGTCCATGTAATTGATACACCCAGGGACAGGGAGCAATAATTGTTCCAAGAATCGCTGAAAGAGAGCAGGAGCGCTAGCAACCCCGAAAGGCAAGCGTTGGTATTGATAGAGGCCGAAAGTCGTGTTAAGGACCAAAAACTGCCGGGAAGCAGCGTAGAGAGGAAGTTGTTGATAAGCTTCCGACAGGTCAATTTTAGAATAATACTGGCCTCCAGCAAGTTTAGTGAACAGTTCTTCAGGACGGGGCATAGGGTAAGTGTCAATGATGCATTGAGCATTTACAGTGGCTTTGAAATCGCCACAGAGACGAGTATCACCATTTGGCTTAGCAACGACAACGGCAGGAGAGGACCACTCACTGGAAGTGACAGGAAGCAAGACCCCCGAAGTAGTGAGACGATCCAACTCCCGTTTTGCCCCATCACGAAGGGCCACAGGAATGGGCCGAGCCCGAAGAAACTTAGGCCGAGCAGTGGGTTTGAGCGTGATATGAGCTTCAAAGTCGTTAGCACGGCCTAACCCAGGAGAAAAACGAGACGAAAATGTCGTCGACAAGGAATCCAGTTGAGCACAAGGAATAGCATCAGAGACAATATTGACAGTCACCTATGGAGAACCCAAAAACGCGAAAGGCATCGAAACCAAAAAGATTTTCTGCATTGCTCTGGTCGACCACAGATATGGGAACAGTGCGAACGATGGATTTGTAAGATACCTCAGCATTAAACTGTCCCAAGAGAGAACTCTTCTGTTTATTGTACGTCCGTAATTGCCGAGTGACAGGTGACAGGAGTGGAGAACCCAACTGAAGATACGTCTGAGAATTAATTATAGTGGCAGCAGAACCGGTATCCACCAGCATGCAAACATCTCGACCAAGGATTTGGACAGTGAGGAATAACTTCCCTGAAAGGGAAGAAGTGCAATTGGCAGACAACACAGAATCAGAATCAGCGTCATGTTCATGAACATCATGTATGCGGTCGGATTTGCAAACGGAAAACACATGACCTTTCTTTTTGCAATTGTGACACACAGCCCAACGTTGGGGACAATCCTCGCGTGAATGTTTCATAAAACACCGCGGACATAAAGGAAGTTGCCGGGGGTTTTGCTGCAGTTTCTTAGCGGGTTGTTTACGGTTAGGCCGAGGCTGCGCGTGGGGGGCGCACTGCGGCCACGTCGGCCGGCGGGGACGCGCCGCGTGCGTCGTCAACAGCGCACAGAGGTTTTATTTCCCCGACATCACCCCACGCCTCTATTTGGGCCCCAGCAGTGTGAGAAATTTCAAAAGACTGCACAATGGAGAGAACTTCATCTAGACTCGGATTCGCCAACTGAAGGGCACGTTGCCAGACTTCTTTGTCGGGCGCCGACCGGATAATAGCATCCCGTACCATGGAATCGGCATAGGATTCTTTGTGAACGTCAGTAACAAATTGACACTTTCGACTGAGGCCGTGAAGTTCAGCAGCCCAAGCGCGATAGGATTGATGTGGCTGTTTTTGACAACGATAAAAGGCAACACGAGAGGCTACCACATGCGTTCGCTTTTGAAAATAGACAGACAGAAGTGAGCACATTGCAGCAAAGGACAAAGATGCAGTATCCCTCAAAGGAGCCAATTGCGACAACAACCAATACATTTGAGGTGAAATCCAGGAAAGGAACAGAGACATACATGGTTGTTCCTCCGCGACATGAAATGCCAAGAAGTGCTGTCGAAGACGTTTTTCATAATCAGACCAGTCTTTCGCCGTCTTGTCGTAAGGAAGAAAAGGAGGTACAGCCAACGACGAGAAACGACCCCCATTTGACGCCGTGACGAAATCGCGAATCGCCGCTGTCAGAAGCGTTTGCTGTTCAAGGAGATTTTGCAATAGTTGCTCGACAGTAGCCATGGAACCCTGTGGGTCTACGGTGAAAAGGAAAAATCTACTACCTCATGGCCAATTGTTGTAACGTCAAGTTTAACAAATATATTTCAGAACGACAAAACACGTATAAGTCACAGAGTAAGTTGACAAGCAAGACATGTGCACACGTTAGCATTCGAATGAGCACTGAGTCCCAGTCTAGCGGCCGCTGCTCGGCTGGCCGCTTAGGTGGCGCAGCTGCTGCATGGCTGGCAGACAGCGCCGCACGTAGAGGACATGCGTAATTGCGCGGCGGCGCTTTGAATGATCGGCGAGTCACAACAGTGATCCCTGTGTTTTCACACAACCCTCCTGCCCTCTCCCTGGTTAGTACCCGGATAATGAATTAGAACTGATCTATGTAAAGGGCTTAAAGTTGCTGTTGCCCCATTGACCTTTTGGTGTCTGTTCTAGTTTGTTGTTCAGGAGTAGCAGGGTACTACCGTGAGTTCTATTGACAGCTGTAAAACCATGGATAAGCCAGTATATGCTTTTACATCTCCTGCTAGTTAGAAACAACATTTGTTGCTGGAAACGTGTTGTGTTTTACGGCAGATCTGACAGCCGTTATCAGAGCCCAATGTTCTGTTAAACAGATCTTTCTTGACCAAGTTTTAATTTGTAGTGACTCATTGAGCAGTCTGCAGGCTTTTGACCAATGTTGTTCTTTTTGATATCTGTTATTCATGACTTTCTCTCTGACCTGAGTCATACTGCCTGCACAGTTGTCTTTCTCTCGGTCCTTAAATCATTTGTGTTTCTCAGGGAATGAACTGTGAACTGACTGACTTGTTTGTCTAGACAAGCGATTACTTTTCCAACATTTACTTTGATGAACCCAGCTTCAGATTTGTAGGTGCAAATAAGACCTCTCCTCACTCGGAGATGGAATAACATCTGATGGGTTATTGCCCCGTCTAATAAATCAGAAAGATTACTGCTACAGCCCACTCCACTTTCCATTCCTGCAGGTCGAAATCCATGGTTCTACACCTCTGCATCAGTCACACTAAATTAACACACAGTTTTATGTTATGTAACGAGCCACTCCCACATTCTTGTTGCAGAACCTTACAGACAATAGCTAACAACCTGGTGTAATGCCCCCTCCTCGTGGCTCCATGCTAAGCATCATCTTCCAGGTTCTTTGCCTCTTATATCGACCGACAACTCATGGAGAGTGGAACTGGTTTTCCATTTCCTTCATGAAAGTGAAATATTCTCAGATATAAGGTTTTAAACTAGTTTCGGTGTGAGGGCATGGTAGTTGGGTTTTGGGGTTTTTCTTGCCGCATGCTGGTCTAATTGAGGTGGATTGGTTCTATGGAGCAGTTGAAAAATTATCTAGATCTGAAATCTTTAACCTTTGTCTTTTTTCTTGCCTTGTGACAAAAATGTGGACAGTAAGGTATAGCTAGTCTCTTGCCTAGTGTTTCATAGGATCAAACTAATATACCTGTGCCTCATTTCCACATAAATATGGACTTTTGTTTCCAAAGTACTTTATTGTCCACAGTTGCCCAGTTTAACTCCATCTTACATTATATGCTTTGAAAACTGTAAGTGCATACAACAGCATGCTTACCAATATGTTCTAAAACACCACACATAAAACCGAAATTTTCCCATGCTCATATCATGGATTCTGTTGGTGATAAAAATGTATAGTCAAGGGTTTTGGGCAGCTCTTGGGCTATGGGCCATCCATATATCCAACAGGAGGATAGTCTTAGTGTTGCAATCCTTCAGTACAGGGACAAAGTATGAACGGTATACACTTCCTAATGCTTAGGCAAATATAGAAAATCGGGTGGTTCTTTTTGCATTTGATGTGGTCTATGGTGGGCTTGATGGGACTTATGTATATACCATTAGTTCACGGGCAGTTCATCAGAAAACCCTAAAAAAGGGTTTTTTACTATATTTTTGCTGTCACCAGCAGACCAGAACCCAACCAAGGATTCCAAGATGCGCTATGCATAGCAAATGTGTGTAATGTTTATGATATATTCCTAAGATTCCTGTCTCAAACAATGTTGAAAATTTTGTAGACATCTTTATCAGATTCTGAGATACAGAGGATCAAAGTTACCCTACTTGTGCCCGTAAAATGTGGTGTGAGGCAAAAACATGATGTGGCACAGAGAAATATGATGTAAAATGTCTCTGTTATCATCAAAAGGGTTCTGGGAACTCCATGTTGTAGTACTGAAGCACATGCAAATTTTTTTTGCAGTTTTAATCTGGTCTGAAGTGTACAATTAGTTTTGGGTTATTTCAGTTTCACTTAAGTAAAGTATCAAAATTTTACTGACCTATCAAGTTCTTTCCATATGATTGACATGCCCTATTGTGGCACTGAAAAGAAGGGAACCAGGGAAAAACAGTTCTATCAGAGCACAAAAAGGTGAATATGCCCTGCTTTATTAAAAAGACTCTGGCTGAAAATTGGGGTTACAGCTGCCTCATTTATACCTTCCTCGGCACCTTTAAAAAATTTTACAAAAGTATTGACATGCGAAAATATCACACATTTTTATGCTGAGAGAGGAGGAGACAGTGGCAACGGGAAAGAGACAGGGAGGTAATGAATATTACAAGATAGTAGAGAGTGGGTGTGGTATAGATAGAATGAAGGGGACAGTGGCAATGTGAGAGATAGAGAGATACACAGTGGCAGTGGAACATAGTAGACAGTGAGAGAGAACAGTGCGAGCAAAAGAGTGATGGAGACAGTGTCATTGCGAGAGGAATAAAGAAAAGGAGAAAGTGGGAGTGGGTGAGAACCAGTGATACTGAGAGACAAAGTCTATGACAGTGATAACAAAGGAGGCAGTGAGAAGAGACAGCAGCAGTGGCAAGAAAGGAAGGAATGAGGTATCAGCAGTAAGAGAGAGTAAGAGGGAGACAGTGTTCATAGGGCAGAACAAAGGGGACTGCGACTGGGACGGTGACAGTTAGAGAGGCAGAAAGAGATAATGAAAATGAGATGCGCTGAATGAGTGAGTGAGAATGGGAAATTTGGAGTAGATGGGCATGAGAGATTTGCAATGATGGACCAGTGAGTATGAGCAAGTTTCAGCTAGGGCAGTTTGTGGGAGTGAGAAATGAGTTGCATGTTATAAAGAGCCTGGATATGCTCGCATGCCAATATTTTTGGAAAATTTTTAAAGGTGCTGAGGAAGGTAGAATGAGGCAGCTGGTACTCCACTTTTCAGTCAGACATTTTTGTTCTCCGATAGGAGCATTTTTCCACGAATAAAATAAAATGTATTACAAATTCATTGTAATATTAATTTACCACAAAACATTGTTATATACTGCAGTATACTTTCAGTTTCCCTTACAGATGGAAAAACAAATAAATTACTATGTGAACCCATCTCTGAACAAGCGACATAAAATTGCCATTGAAGAAATATGATGATCTCGATTCCATTCCACTGTACTTAAGAGACCTTCTCTTGCAATTTATAGGTGATTGAGAACACTAGTGAGAAGATTGCAATCTCTTGAAATTAAAAGGGAAACCTCCTAGAGTGAATAAGTTCTGTGGGGTAAATACTATATTGCTCCCTCCTTATCCTGTTAAGTTACTTTTAAATTGGACCTCATCAACCAGGCCACCATCTCCCCACTTCCCACCCTTATACCAGAGTGTTCTAGGTGCATCTAACAAGTGTTTCTTTCCCAACGTTAAATGATATGTGTATAAAGTTCAGTTGAAAATGCTCCTCATATTTCACATTTATGGTTTACTAGTCATTCCACACCCACCACTAAGGATCATTTTCTATCAGGGCTGCCATCAATTAATGTTACTGAGACTCACCAGTTAGTGTAGCAACTTAAAAAACACATATTTGACACTAATATCAATCATATTTGATTATCATTGTATGGCACCACCTTCACATCACCTACCAAACTCCTAGTGAAGCTAAGGGTGTCTTACTCCAAAATTATTTTTTTCCTAGGTAGTAAGCCATATAAATGCATTTGGTTGAAATTTCCTTTTGCTTACATGTCACTGTTTATCGAGCCACTGTTTGTGTGTACCAACAACCAAGTAATAGATGTACCAAGTTTAGTTGAAATTATTCCAGTCATTCAAACATAAAAACTGAATACCTTGCACAGCCATCCGGAATTACATTTTTCCTGTTTCTGTTAAATAATTTAATGTGATTACCAGGATGGTTCCTTTGAAAAAACCCACAGCCAGCTTCTTTCCCCCTTGGTTCCCCAACCCAAGTTTGTGCTCCATCTCTAACGACCTCATAGTCTGCAAGGCAGAAAACCCAAAATTTTTCTCACTTCTTTCCTTCCTCTTTTAATCTTTAGGACTTGGTTGGAAAATGGGTGATAAATAGATTTTAAATGAAAGAAAACAAACCTTTAAGTTTGATACCAGGAGGTGAGGATGCTGAGGGGAAGGGATTAATGAAAGATAAAATCCTGTGTGGATAATTTAGACTCTTCCTCCAAACACCAGCACTGCAGAACTTGGTGAGAATTTGCTCTACAAACTATAATTGCCACCCAGCTTTAACCCTGTCATCTCTCTCATTATACACCCCCCCCCCCCCCCTTGCAGCCACAATTTTTGCTTTTCATCTCTCTCTTATGTTTTATGGCTTCTTTCTGTTGACCAGTATCACATTTTTGTCTTTCTTTATTTGTTAACTACCACTTGCAGCTTCAAAAATTTTCAGGTCTCATGTATTGTTACCTTTGCATTGTAGATTTATCTCTTGTCTTGTCATACTATGTTTCCTCAACCAGGTGGTCTGAATAACTTTTGTTCAGTTCTTCAATAGATTCATTTCCTCCAGCTTGCAGTTTTCTTTTGCCAGGAAAAGAAACCCATGATTTCAAGAGTTCCAGCATCTTCCATTGTAGTAATTTTTTCTTATTATTGTTTGATATTGTAGTTATTACCATAGTTTCCATATTAGTGGACTACCTGTTACTGCTCAGATATCTTCAAAGCCTAATTTCACATGATCTTGTAATGTTGTTATGGTTTTGGAGAGAGAGAGAGAGGGGGGGGGGGGGGCATTGTTGTTCTGAATTTTATGTGCGTGATTTGAGCAAATGTTCATAGTTTGTGTTAATGGTAACTGCAATTAATTTACAGAGCACCTCATCGCTGGAGAGTAATTTGGAAGGACTTGCAAGTGTACTGGAGGCAGATTTAGCAACTTTTCGCACCAAGATACTTCGTATACTTACAGATTGTGCTATCAAGATGCCTGAGAAATGTACAATCTACACTACACTGGTGGGATTGCTCAATGCAAAGAATTATAATTTTGGTGGTGAGGTGAGGTTTTTATTTTTATGACTTTTAACCTAATAAAGTTAAATGTTCAAGACTTTTTCGTTGAAACTCTGGTTATGGTATGATAGTTCCACACCATCAAAATCTTGGTTGTGGCTACAAATGACCTATAGCATAACATGAGGTCAAAGTTAGGTTATAAAGTGACAACTTGGTTGTGAGTTGGTGAAATAAATGTCATGGTAACAGATTGATCTGTAATGTAGCCTGATGACCATGTTTACCTAATATAACACTTTCAGAATAAATAACTAAACCTCAAGACAAATTTAGAAAAGCTGTATGAATAGTAGCCAAATCTCGAGTGATTTTATTGAGACTTAACCTGTTAATAAATTGGTCGGCCGCTGTGGCCGAGTGGTTCTAGGCGCTTCAGTCCAGAACCGCGCTGCTGCTACGGTTGCAGGTTCAAATCCTGCCTCGGGCATGGATGTGTGTGATGTCCTTAGGTTAGTTAGGTTTAAGCAGTTCTAAGTCTGGGGGACTGATGACCTCAGATGTTAAGTTCCATAGTACTTAGAGCCACTTGAACCATTTGTTGATAAATTGCTAAAAAAGTTGTGCATCATCCCCTTGATTTGCAGAATTTGTTTTTCTTTCTCAGCACTTTCTTTACCATAGGAAACCACTGCTTGCAGCCACCTGTATAACAATTGTAAAGGTAAACCTTAATTTTCAGTGCAGTTCCATAGATAATGCCTTGTCCAGAAGCATAAGTGGGACAGTGAAGATTGTGTTCACTGTTCATTCTGTCAAGATGCCGTACAGTGTCATTTCAAGCTTTGTCACTTTACACTAAGTATTTCTAAATGAGGCAGAAATATGGAGAATAGATAAGCATACAGAGTGAAAGATAAATATTTTTGAAAATAAAATACTGCAGAAGATATTTGGACCAATTTATAAGGGAGGAGAAGACACTGAATATGGAACAGGAGGCTCAGGGAGCTATGTAAAGATTCAAATGTTGTGGAAGCCTAGACAAGGAGACTGAGATGGGCTGGCCACATCTGTAGAAGAGAAGTGTCAGAGAAGAAACCCAGACCAAAAATAAGATGAAGAGACCAGATGGCTGGGGATATTCAGATACTTTTAACTAGGGAAGGGCAGAATGCTACAGATGAGGCTATTTACAAGGCCAGAAAGTGACCGTGGTTTGTGGGGCCAAAAGAAAATGAGTAAGTAACGAAGTAAGAGTAAGGGTTGTTGTAATAGAAATTTGGCTGCCAAATTGGTGTACGCCGTAGTGACCGAATTGGAACATTTCAGCCACTATTGTGAGATACAAAAAGGTGAAAATTTGCCTTATAATGATCCTTCACAGTCCACAACACCATCTGAGGCCACTACCTGCAAATTATGGTTTTCTAGGCACCCCAAGAAGATTGCAACAGAATTGTGAACTGCCTTTCTGGAGGTAACTGGAAGCATTGTGTATACCCAGACAGTACACAACCATTTCGACATGATCGATTTGTCCTCTAAGCTTCTGTTATAAACAGCAGTACTAACCCCACAGCAACATGATGCGTGAAGATGACGACATAGATCGATGACATAAATTTCTCTTCAACACTGACTGCAGGATTTGTCTGATGCCTGATCTTGATAGAACGTTCGCGGTGATGGCTTGATACCAATGAGTGTCTCAATCAAGTAGACCCATCAGTTCAAAAGGGAGGTGTGTCGGCCATGTTTTGTTCTGTTATCACATATCTTGCTGTAATTTGAGGGCTGTGCAGTATCAGGACAAGGGCCTCCAAACTATTGTCTAACCCTGCAGGTAACAAAGGAATGACACATTAAGCTACAGGAGAATTACATAACTGCAGTGGAAAGTTAACTGGAATGATAAAGAAGAAAACACACCAGAAGTAGACAGCTGGTGTTCACATGTTCTATGCTAAACGAAAACTTTAGAAAAGGAAATTCAGTGTTAGTTCACTGGACATCTGCGTGATGTTAGTGATAAGGACGTAGTTTCTGAAAATAGTGTGCCTGACGTCACTGACTGTAGAGGACCTTTTATGAGCAGTAAACTATCATTGACTATGTAAAGATTTTTATTGTGCCAGTATTGTTAAATAATTCTGTGAATAATTAATGTACTTAGCAATTATTTGTAAATGGCTCATCACAGTGAAATTATATTAGAGAACTGTGTTCAATCACAATGTCACTTTATTTAAATGGTATATATCATAGACATTACATGGAACATATATGGTAAAATGTGTTATGTCAGACTTACATACTGTACTTTCTATCCTCAGTTTGTAGATTACATGGTACGCAACCTGAAGGATTCACTGAAAAGTTGTCGGTGGGATGCGGCACGGTATTCATTACGCTTCTTAGCAGACCTTGTGAATTGCCATGTAATTTCTGCAGGATCTTTAATGCAGCTACTTGACAACATGGTTGATGCCGCTAAGGAAGATGGTGTCCCACAGGTAAATTCTGTACTGTGTTACTTTTATAAAATTCAGTTATTTATCCTGATTATTGTTTAATTTTGCACATAAGTTTTTCAACACAAGAAAGACTTCTTTAAGGTTTATTGACTGTATTGTAGAGCAACTTGCATGCCAGAAGTTGAGTCCGAAAGAGTCGTGCACTTGGTGCAAACACGTATGTTGAGATTCTGGAGTTACTGATTTCTTCATTGCAGGCACGGGAATAGTAAGAAAATGAAATACAAAATTCCTACAGTTTTGAGGCAATACCTTTAGCTTCAGAACAAAGCCACACATCAGAGGAATGGTATTTGCTTCTGTACCAGTATGTGTGTTTTGGAACTTCATAATTTTTTGTTCTACCCTGTGACTTTTTCAGTAACTCTACACATGATGATGAATATACAATATACAATTTTCAGCTTATGTTCAAACTACAGGAGCTTCTTACTGTGTTTTTAAAATTTTTTTGCAAGACTATGATGCATGTTACCTGGCCTTAAAAAAATCCTGTCTACAAATCTTAATTTTTTTCTGTTGTAGATTTAAAGAATAACAATAATGGAAATTCATGGGTGGAACAATATGTAAAACAAGGGGAAGATAATTGCTCACCTATAGCAGACTGATGTGTGGAGCATAGATATACTTAACAGAAAGCAGCATTCATACTAGCTTTCAATCCCGTGCTCCTTTTTCTAATAAAAGTACATACATTGATGCACACTGACACCCAAAAACACATTCTAGTGTCCATGGCCAGCTCCATGGGAGTGCGTGTTGTGGTGTCTGTGTGGTTGTGTGTGTGAATGTGTGTACTTTGACTAGAAACAGAGCAAGAGCTCAAAAGCTGGTCTAAATCCTGTTTTCTGTTATGTGTTTCTATATTCCATAACTCAGGCCACTATAGGCAAGTGGTTTCCTTTTCTTATTTTAGATTTAAAAGTATTACATTTGCATTCTGCATATATTTTGTTGTGATTGTTCACCTGAAGCTGCTCATTGTTCAATAATATAAGAAAAAAAAACCTCGATTAAGCAATCATGAAGCTTTCCAGTGTTCAATAATATAAAAGAAGACCTTGATGAAGCAATTGTAAAAAAAATACCTGCACACTGTGATGATAACGCACAGAGAATTAGGTCACACACACAGAAGTATTAGTGAAAAAAAAGAGCAAGAAAGGAGAACAAAAAGGTGAGCATCCGAAGAATGGGTACCCAACACATTCTAATGACACATTTGTTGTAATACTCACTGTATGTTTGCAGATCACATTACATAGGAAGACTACCACCCAAATAATACTTTCTCCGTGTAATTTGCTGGTGTGATGCTGTCAGCAGAAGTTTTACTAGGAAACCCTTACACGTCCTCCATACAGTCCTGATCATTCCCCGTTCGATTTTCATATTTTTACAGCCCTGAACAAAGACAATCGTGGCCATTGATTTGCTTTGGACAAAGACGTACGTGCGTGGATATAATCATGGTTCCATAGGCAACCACAAAATATTTTTCCATGAAGGCATTGATCTTCTTGTCTCACAGTGGGATAAATGTATTAACAGTTATGGTAATCACTTTTGAAATGATAAACATTATACTTATTAATAGAGGGAAACATTCCACATGGGAAAAATATACCTAAAAACAAAGATGATGTGACTTACCAAACGAAAGCGCTGGCACGTCGATAGACACACGAACAAACACAAACATACACACAAAATTCAAGCTTTCGCAACAAACTGTTGCCTGATCAGGAAAGAGGGAAGGAGAGGGAAAGACGAAAGGATGTGGGTTTTAAGGGAGAGGGTAAGGAGTCATTCCAATCCCGGGAGCGGAAAGACTTACCTTAGGGGGAAAAAAGGACAGGTATACACTCGCACACACACTCATATCCATCCGCACATACACAGACACAAGCAAACATTATACTTATTTTTTTCTATCTGTCTCATTTTCATTTGACTGCTCTTTATATATTTATAGCAGTGTACCATTACACCTGTGTACGTAACATCATAATGAATTGTTAAAGTATCCATAAAGCTGTCTGAAATATTTACTGCATTGATTATTTAATTTTTTTAAAGTTTTGTGACTTCAATTCTACTCCTTTCTCTTTGTCTGCAGGTGAGGAAGGACTGGTATGTGTTTGCTGTATTGTCCACACTGCCTTGGGTTGGTCGGGAGTTGTATGAAAAGAAAGAACAGTCACTAGAACATCTTCTAATTTCCATTGAAGTATTTCTTGGAAAGAGAAGCAAAAAGCATCATGGTGCCCTTAGAGTGTGGGCTCTTGATCACCCTCATCCACAAGAGGAGGTAAGTACTCATATATTTCAACTGAAACCAGTTTCTATATAGATGCTAGATCCATTCCAAATAACTTTCCTGACAGTTAAACAAGTTGGTGACAGAGTTGTGAGTCTATTTTCCTTATGATTAGGGACTGGAAAAATTCACTTGTTGTGATAAATGCAAAATAGATGCTAATTCTGCCTCAAAATGCAGAAACACAAAATTACTAAACAAACTCATTTCATAGTGAATTGTATCGAGATTAACTATTTTATCACAAATAGTTTGATATTTTTTGCATATAAATATTAAAAGTGTAACCAATTTTCACTCACTGGTATTGTAAGTCATCTGGTAAAGCCCAAAGTGTAAAGATAATGTCCATTAAGAACCTGTCTTCAAGATAAAAAGTGTACAAACCCAAAAACATCAATGCACTCAATGCTCTAGTCCCATGCCAATTGTGGGCGGATGAATGGTCCATTTAAGATACACGCTGCGTAATGCAATGTAGTACTCAGCCTTGGGACCTCACATTTTATAACAAAGAAAAGCATATTTTTGTTTGTTAGCTAAAGCTCAAAAGATGGGGTAATGCGGGCACTTTTAACATGGTGAATTTTTTGAAGTGTGGTTGCATTGATTACTGCTAGAGGTCCGGCGTGAGTACTCGGCGAACCACAACAAGCAATTGTATGGTAACTGTCCCTGAAAGCTTTGTGTTGTGCATTGATTGTTGTTTTCTTATTCTGAAATAAGCGAAGCGACTAATCCTAGTCCATAACAGATTTAAATTACAACCCTTACAACACCAGAAGAGATCAGCAATCCCTGTGAAAATATGCCAGTTGTGCTGTAGGCTGCAGCCCTGCAAAAGGAAGGTGAGGCTTTGTCGAGCTCACTAGCCCTCTCCCCTTTGACTGAAGTTTACTTATGCTTGCAGCCATCTGCCACTGTAGCCTCTGCAGTAAAGTGATTGGAAAACATCATCTGCAGCAATAAAGGTTTCTCGGGCTTCCAGCCGCATCAAGTGGTTTAAAATCCATGAGCTTTCGCCCGAGTACTCCTCGGCCATTGTCAAGTGGTGACTGTCTTCTGGTTGCTGCTGCCATCCTTATATAGCCGCACTTCCTTCATATGGTGCCGGAGTGGGTACCAGTGACGTCACGGAAGGCAGTGCAGCTATATAAGGACAGCAGCAGCAACCAGAAAACAGCCACCACTTGACAATGGCCAAGGAGTACTCGGCCAAAAACTCGTGGATTTTAAACCACTTGATGTGGCTGGAAATCCGAGAAACCTTTATTAGTACATATTGATGTGAAACTATGCACTCCTATAAAATCTGTAATGTTTTTCAACTGCATTGAAGTAGTTTCTATAGTATTAAAATAGAGTTTCCGTACATTTGGTTCTACTTTAACACTAAATGCCTTGTCAGTTGTATCTGTAGCATTATCAAGCATGAATTGCATGGCTATTAATGCTCACGTAAGGTCAAAATTAGTTGTGTGGGTTGAATTGGGTGAGAAAAGACAAATAATGTCCGAAAACACCATAAATTGGAGACATATTCAGTTCACCAGCGGGAAAATGCTGCTGCTTTTCAACAGAACAATCCTTTTTGAAAGCTCAAATACAGCCAAATGAAGAAAACAAGGACCATTTTGGAAGAAAAAGGTGTAGACAGTTTTACAAAAGCAAATATTTCAGTCACAAAGTTCCCAGTCATCACTTTTTTTAACGATAAATTTCAGAGAACTAAGGCTTTGTTTGCCCTCACTCATACAGCATGTCAACCTTTTAAATTTGTGCATCTGGTCATATAAAAAATTATGAAAAGGAAAGTTGCAACTCACCATATAGTGGAGATGCTCAGTCCCAGATTGGCACAACATAAAGACTCTCACAAATAAAGCTTTTGGCCAGTAAGACCTTCACTCAAAATAGGTGACTGACACACACACACACACACACACACACACACACACACACACACGTGCAACTCACACACATGACTGCAGTCTCAGGCAAGTGAGGTCACACTGCAGTGAGACAGATAAAAGTGTCCCAATCTCTCTTAGCTCTTACTAATGGTATCTACGAGGGATATACAGTGGACGAAATAGAATTGTCTCATAATCTACCCTGAACAACAATTCTCTAAATTTACCAATTATAGTTTTGCAACAATGATTTCACAAATGTTTGAGAAAGAGTAATGGATCTGACCAGAATGCTGCCAGGATTGGTGAGCAACAAAAAGCTGTCCCAGGTTTAGAGAGGGGAAGTGCCCCATTTTGTAGTACAACTTTAGAAAAACACATTGTGGCAGAGAAATTAATTGATGAATGAATGGGGAAGATTAGAAAGAAAAATCAGGTCACTCGACCCATGTGTAATGAGGATGAGGGTAGATGAAGGTAAAGTGTGTGGTGACAGAGAGAGAATAGGAGGTTAAAGATGGTACACCGGTAAGGACTGTGCCAGCTTCAGTCCAGAGATGAGAAGGGTAGAGTGAGGAGTAATTATAGATGCTGTAGACGTGACTACAACTAAACTTGGTGATTCAAGGCATGCTGCTTCAGGATGACTGCATAATACTTTTTGCCACAGTGACTACCAGTTTTGGGCTGGCTCACTCATTGTCAAACCACCCACCGTGCTATCAACCCTAACTAGCTATACTTCATGGTTCCAAAAGACACAAATTGCTTTTTAGAAGAAAGTCAAACTGTAAGCAATAAATACTCTCACTGATAGGCAGCTTATGTGTCTACTTTTATACCTGAGAGACATAACTGATCGAGTATCCACTTACCCATTACCCAGTTGCTGAACATCCTCTACAGCGTAACTCCAGGGACCTCAGTGCCTGTCTTTATCATGCAGACCACTTGGATTCTGTCACTCAGCACTAATTCCTTTGAACTCTGCAGATGGGATACAATACATTCCAACACACCCCTGAACTTAATCTGTGATAACACAGTTCATAATAATAAATTGAAAGTCATCAAGTAAAACAGAAGTAATATCCAGCATTCCTGAGCAAAATGAATTGCAAAATGATTTAGATAAGATATCTGTATGATGCAAAAAGTGGCAATTGATCCTGAATAAAGAAAAGTGTGAGGTTATTCACATGAGTGCTTAAAGAAATCCACTAAATTTCGATTATGTGATAAGTCACACAAATCTGAAGGCTGTAAATTCAACTAAATACTTAGGGATTACAATTACAAATAACATAAATTGGAACAATCACGTAGATAATGTTGTGGGTA
Organism: Schistocerca serialis cubense; assembly: GCF_023864345.2. NCBI lineage: Eukaryota > Metazoa > Arthropoda > Insecta > Orthoptera > Acrididae > Schistocerca > Schistocerca serialis. Next base: position 10,802,068 of record NC_064644.1, read on the forward strand.
GAGGAAACCAAAGAATGCGATTCATTGGCAGAACACTTAGAAGGTGCAACAGGACTACTAAAGAGACCGCTTACACCACGCTTGTCCGCCCTACTCTGGAGTATTGCTGTGCGGTGTGAGATATGCATCAGGTGGGACTGACGGATGACATCGAAAAAGTACAAAGAAGGGTGGCTTGTTTTGTATTATCACAAAATAGAGGAGATAGTGCCACAGACATGATACGTGAATTGGAGTGGCATTCATTAAAACAAAGCCGTTTTTCATTGCGATGGGATCTTCTCATCAAATTTCAATCACCAGTTTTCTCCTCCAATTGTGAAAACATTCCATTGGCACCCACCTACATAGGGAGAAATGATCATCATGATAAAATAAGAGAAATCAGTGCTCGCGCAGAAAAATTTAAGTGCTTGTTTTTTCTTCACTCCGTTCGAGAGTGGAATGGTAGAGAGACAGCTTGAAGGTGGTTCATTGAACCCTCTGCCAGGCACTTTATTGTGAATAGCAGAGCAATCATGTAGATCCTATCTTCCCCCCTTTCTTTTCATTATTCCTTTTTTCCCCATTTCATTTCCCTCCCTCCCTTCTTGATACTTTTTTTTTCTCTGCTGCCCTAGTCCTTAGTTCTTAAATGACTATCACTTCTCTTTCCCCTAACCTGTCTTAATTTCTCACTCTGCCTTTGTCTTAACTGGATTGGAACTGCCACGTACTCTCTGTGACACGTGCTGCGTCATTATTACTCTGTCCCTCATTCCTCCATGTGGAGTTCCAAAAAGTAGGATAATGTTGTCACAATTCCACTCTGTTATTTTCGGATAAGTAAATAGTGTTGGCTCTAGCTAATATGCTACAAGAAATTTGCATGAGAATAATGCCAGTGGCATAGTTGTGACAAGTGAAAGCAGATGTGTTGCTTATTTATGCCTGAAATCTTGAATGTTGTCAGCTGCACTCGCATAGACGGAAAAGTATTCAGTTGGAATAGAAATGAACAAATATTATTAAGTAGATGTACATATTGTGTTATGTGCCATGGTGAACATTACATTTCTCTTTGAAAGTGCTGTTGATATATTTTGTTCATGAACAACTTTCGTTTTGCAGTACTTGGATTGCCTTTGGGCCCAGATTCGGAAGCTTCGACAAGATAACTGGGCAGAAAAACACATTCCACGTCCTTACTTGGCATTTGACAGCACACTTTCCGAAGCACTTCAGCACAACTTACCAACAATCCTACCTCCTCCACATCATGACAGCTATGTGTACCCAATGCCACATGCTGTTTTTAGAATGTTTGACTACACGGATTGCCCAGAGGTATGTTTCAGACTTTGGTAATATTATTGTTTACTCTTGTATGTGTGACGGGCGACCTCAGCAGTTTGGTCCCAGAAGACCTTACCTCTTGCATGTGTGCCTCATTGTGATTTATTCAAGAAGTATGCTAAAACTTCTGCAATTCTTTTACTGTGTCATTTAATTAATTTTTCACAAACAAAGATATACAGTACAGTAGTAATAGACATGTGGTGCCTTAAACTTGTAATTATAAATAAAACTTCTGAACATTGTACCACATGTGATATGGTAATATTTTCATTATTTACTTATATTTGTTTGTTATCATTTTCCTATTTACTGATTGAGAACAGGTCACAGTAAATTTGCAACTGATCTTAGTCACTATAAAATTTGATGATTCCACCATCAGTTTCAATAATGTGAATTATTGCTGTTATCAGTAGATAAAACAGGATTAAAGAATGCTTTAGTACTTTTTATTATTTTATTCGTGGGTATAGTTTTCAGTGGCTGTAGTATACAGTTTTCAGAATAAAACTGATTCATCAGGTGCAAATATATTGTTATTATGCTTTACCAGTTTCAAAAAATTAATTTGTCATCTTCAGAAGACTACAAAATTAGGGATATTATAAAATTTTAGACCTTGGTTATACATTTATGTGAAGTATATGAAGTATATTTCAGAAACTTACTTAGTACTGGTTTAGCAGATCTCAGTATCTTTTTCATAGAAGCATAATGCCATAGTATATCCAGAAATGTACAAATTGTATGTGATTATTGTAAACACATATTGACAATTTACAATAACTGAATCACATCTATGTATCTGTTGTGCTGGCAGCAAGGAGCATATCTAAAAACATATACAAGAATTATAACAAAAGTATAAAAAGAAATTATTTATTTGTAATATATAATGGAATCCCTCCATCCTTGAGGAGTGATGGTGTAACATGCTTGGTTCAGAGTCTGCATCGTCTGCTGTGGCTAAAAAGTCCCACTCGAGAGTGGCAGTCCCTACTGCAGTTTGGACATGTGAAATTTGAGGGACTTCGAACAGAAGCCGCTCTGTCTCTTCGCTTTGTCCTCTTCCTGATTTGTTCCTGTGTGCTTTCGTCCTCTGAGAGCTTGACACCATTGCGCACAGTTACTTGTCACTTGACACGGTCATCTGCAATGCTTTCCCAGCAACTTGGATTGATTCTGGTCTTGGTCAGGTCTCTCTTGCAGACATCCTTGAAACGAAGGTCCAGTCATCCCACTGGTCTCACACCCTCCTGAAGTTCTCCGTACAGCAGTTGTTTCGGTATCCGTTCAGGATCCATGCGCATGACGTGTCCCAACCATCTTGGACATCGATGACTCAGGAGTGCAAAGATGCTGGTTGTGCTTGCATGATGAAAGACTTTGGTGTTGGGTACTCTATCTCTCCAAGAGATCTGAACGATCTTGCGGAGACAGCGGAGACGGAAGCTGTTGAGTCGGGATTCAAGCTTAGAAAGAGTTGTCCATGTCTCACAGCTATAGAGAAGGGTGCTTATAACACAAGCGTTGTAGACTTTTAATTTAGTTTTTGTGTTAAGCAGTCCGTTGTTCCATACTCTGTTTTTCAATCTAGCCATGACAGATGATGCCTTTGCGATTCTGTTAGTAATTTCAGTGTCCATGGACAAGTTGCTACATATTGTGGATCTCATGTAGGTAAAGTCATCAACTACCTGGAGAGGATTGCCATCAATGCTGATGGATGTTAGTAGTGCTTTGCGCCATGATCCTAGTCTTTTGAAGGCTGATGAATAGACCAAATTTTTCATAGGCATGTGATAATTTGTTAATTATATACTGCAGCTCATCTTCTGTGTTCGCTACTAGAGGTGCATCGTCCACATATAACAACTCACGGATAACAACTGTATTTACTTTGGGCTTGGTCTTGAGGCGAGCAATGTTGAAAAGATTTCCATCAGACCTCGTATGTAGATACACTCCCTCCTCACAGTGTTCAAAGGCAAATCTGAGCAGAAGGGAAAAGAAAATCCCAAATAATGTAGGAGCTATCAAACACCCCTGTTTCACACCGCTATTAACAGGGAATACTTCTGATGTTTTACCATTGAAGCAAATTGTTGCTTGTGTTTTCTCATGGAAAGAGAGAATTATTTGTAGTAGTTTAGGTGGGCATCCAGTCTTCTGCAACAGTTTGAAAAGCCCATTTCTGCTCACTAAATCAAACGCTTTAACAAGGTCAATGAAAACAATATAAAGTGGCCTCTGCCACTCACGACATTTCTCTTGTAGCTGTCTTAAGGAGAAGATCATATCTACAGTTGATCGGCCGGGCCTGAAGCCACACTGAGATTCTGGGTAGATTCTGGAAGCTAAGGTCTGTAATCGCATTAGGATGACTCTTGCATAAGCTTTCCCGGCTACACTTAGAAATGAAATGCCTCGGTAATTGTTACAGTCACTTCTGTTCCCTTTCTGTTTATATAGACTATCCTCGAATTCCGCATACTCATCGGGACATAACCTTCTTCTCAGCTGGTTGTGATAAGTGAATATAAATGTTTGAGAAGAACAGACTTGTTATACTTAATAACCTCTGCAGGTATCCCATCTTCACCTGGGGCCTTTCCATTAGCAAGAGAATCTATTTCTCTACTGAGTTCTTCCATAGTAGGCATTGCGTCTAGTTCTTCCATAAATGGCATTTGTTTGATGGCGTCACATGCATCCTTGCTAACTTCATTGTCGGCTGCATACAACTCGAGATAGTGTTCAACCCAGCGTTCCATTTGTTTGCCTTCATCAGTAATGACTTCACCCATCTTGGACTTCAGAGGAGCTGTTTTTCTGACAGTTGGTCCAATTGCTTTCTTAATACCATCGTACATTGCCTTAGCATCCCCAGAATCGGCCGCTTTCTGTATACCTGCATATAAATTCAGCCAGTAGTTATTTGCGCATCTCCTGGATGTTTGCTGTGCCCTGTTCTTTGCTTTTCGTAGGTCATCTCGAGTTTTTTCATTTGGATTTCTTTTGTAAGCAAGCAGGGCTTTCCATTTAGCCTCAGTGACTGGTTCCATTTCTTCCAAATTTTACTTGTACCAGCCCTTATTTCTTTTTCCTTTTATTCCATAGGCCAATACTGCCTAGCTGTAGATTGCACCCGAGAGTTTTGCCCATTTCTTATCAACATTCCTTTCTGCTTGCATGTTTCCTGGGAGAGCACTTTCAAAATTACTGGCAAAATCCTGCTTTCTTTGTGTGTCATGAACATGATCTGTGTTGATATGGGAATGACCTCTCGGTTTAGCGTGGTGGTATTTTTTAGGAGTGAGCCTCAATGTGCACGACACCAGGGCGTGGTAAGTGTTGCAATCAGCACTATGATAACTTCGTGTCAGTAGCACATTTTTGAGACCAGTACGCCTAGCTATGACTAAGTCAAGTTGATGCCAGTGTTGAGAGCGCGGGTGTCTCCAGGATACCTTGTGCTGATACTTAAGCTGGAAATATGTGTTTGTAATGCAGAGTCCATAAAAGCAGCAAACTTCAAGCAGTTTCTGGTCATTTGCATTCATTTTTCCCACCCCATGATGTCCTAGGCAATTTGGCCATATGTCATTGTCTGATCCAACTCTAGCATTAAAATCCCCTAGAATACACAGTGTCTCGGTGCTAGGTGCCTTGGCTATTCTGTCGCTGAGTAAATCATAAAACAGATCCTTCTCTTCCACGCTGGATGATAAGGTGGGAGCGTACACATGTAGGATGTTGACAGTGCTGCTTGAGGAGCATATTTTTAACCCTAGGATGCATATACAGGGCCTCCGAGGTCCTTGTATGTCTTCATTTTTTAAAAAAATCTGTAATTTTTTGTTTGATTTCAAACTGCTTTCCAGTACTCTTTCACTAACACTGTGACATTCCTCCTATCAAGTCTGAACGAGATATCTTTTTAAGTTTTTTGTATAATTCAGTATGTTTACCCATACACCGTGAATGCATAAGCAGGGCTTCAGAAGCCCTCACACATTTATAAATGTTCTTTAGCCTATATTGTCTTCAACATTTGTTTGGGAGCAGTTATTAATTCAACAATAACTGTAGTGGTATTTCCAGCAACAGGAGTGCTGTAGTAGTAATAGTATAACTAAAAGATAATACATATTGGCGATGTCGGTGTATTATTGATCTTTTTGCTATCAGATGTTTTGCTATTGTTATCCTGTGCTGCTCTTATCAGCCTCATTGTTACTGTAGTTTGTTTGTTGCTGCAATGCCCATATTGTTACGAGTATGACTCGTTTAGTGCTGCACAAGCTGCTGTTCGAGAGACACGCCTTTTGCTATGGCTTCGACACGCAAAGTAAGAGGGTCAGTCCGTGCAAATGCAGCTAATTTTGAAAGTGTTGTGGCTCAGTGGTTTGAAGAAGATGATTCATACGAGGAAGGAAATATTTTTGAAGATGCAAGTAGTGAAGAATCAGCCAATGAACCTGCAGATGTGAATATTGAGGCAGATGACAGTCCTTCCAATAATATTACTTCATCAGACTCTGAAAATGAAGAACCACCACAAAAAGGTATAGAAGACCACACATACATTAGTCAGAGTGGAACGATTTGGAAATTAGATCCTCCTGCAACTTTTTCTACGCCTGTCCATAATATCGTAAAGGAGGCACCTGGTCCAGCCCGTGGTTCAAAAACCTGTAAACCTAAGGATGCCTGGGACTATTTCATCTCCAAGGAAATACTAGAGGAAATCATCAACTGCACAAATATTGAAGGCAGAAGAGTGGCTGCTTTACGTGGTAAAACGTGTAAAAACATTTCGCTTGCTAAAATGGAGGGTTTTCTTGGTCTTTTACTGCTTTCTGGTGTTGAGAAGAGTTGGGATGTCCCTATTAGAGAATTATTCTTGGATGAAAAGGCAAATCCTACATATAAGGCCACCATGTCAGTAAATAGATTCGAGGATATAAGGAGAATGATTAGATTTGATGACAGGCGTACCCGTGAAGCTCGATCGGCAGATGACAAACTTGCAGCTGTTCACTATGTATGGGAATTATTTCTTTACAAGTGTAGAAATAGAATGATTCCCAGTGATTCGCCCACAGTTGACGAACAGCTAGTCCCATTCCGTGGAAGATGCAGCTTCACCCAGTATATGCCCTGTAAAACAGTCAAGTATGGCATAAAAATATTTTGGTTATGTGATGCTACATCTGCATATGCTTTAGACGGAATTTTTTACACGGGATGGAAGCCCCATGAACCTATTCAGAAAAATCTTGGATTGAATGTGGTGAAAGATCTTGCTAAAAGCATTGAAGGATCATTAAAAAATATTACTGTTGACAACTTCGTTGCTAGTGTGCAGCTGGCAGAAGAGATGCTTCAGAAGCAAGTTACAGTTGTGGGAACAATCAAACAAAATAAACCAGAAATTCCTAATGAGATGAAACCATCTACCTCAAGAGCGATTCATTCCTGTTTGTATTTAAAGGTGACATTACAATGGTGAGTTATATTCCCAAAAAGAAAAAGTCTGTAGTTCTCATTAGCACAATGCATCACGACAGAAACATTGATGAAAAAAAAAAAAAAAAAAAAAAAATCCAGCTATAATAAAGTTCTATAACTCTACGAAGGGTGGAGTTGATCAAATGGACCAGAAAATTCGTTATTACACTTGCAAGAGACAAACAAGAAGATGGCCATTTGCATTATGGATGAATATGATGGACGTCACAGCAATGAACAGCGAAATTTTATTTCCCGCCCAACATCTGACATACCATAGTCGAAGAAGTGATAAAAGGCGTTTGTTCCTAAGAGATTTAGCAGAGGAAATGGTAAGACCACTAATGGAACTTAGTATTCAGATCCCTAATCTTCCAAAGAAAATCGTTGATGCCATGCAAAACTGTGGAGTTCAAAAAGATGTCATATTACCGAACCAACTACCTGTTTCAGGAAAAAGAAGAAGATGCAATTATTGTCCATATAATAAACACAGGAAAAGTGCTATGACATGCATTAAGTGTAAATCCAACATTTGTAAGGAACATAGTGGCGTTCTTTGTGCTTCTTGTCTGTCACATGTTGAAAACTAAGAAAAATGCATGTTTATGTGAACAATGAATAATAACTTTTTGTCAAAATATTGCCTATATACATAATATTGTGAATAATGATTATGTTTTAACTGAAGAAATTGGTTGTAATAAATGTTATAAAATGTAAACTGCAACTTATAAGAGAATTAATAAAATTATTTGTATATGTTGTATGTAAATAGATGTAACTAATAAAAATTCACTATTAGGTTTTTTTTTAATTAATAAAATGTTAATCAGGCTCACCAGATCCTGTCACTGTATCTTAGGAAACTTTCAATATGACAATAAATTTGACAGAAATCAATTTAACTCCAAAGAATGATTATATGAAAAGAAGAAAACTTTAAATTCGGGCAGGGCCTTGGAGGCCCTGCATATGCATTCATGTGTGTTTTCGGCACCATGCATCCTAGGGTTAAAGCAATAATTCGCTCTGTTCCATCGGATGGTGGCACAGTACAGTCCAGGAGGGTGTTTTTAACAGCAAATCCTATGCCATGAAGTCTTGGCTTGTCTTGAGACTTCCCCTGCCAGAAGAATGTGTAATTATCCTCCCTGATAGAGCCCGTGTCTGGAAGCCGCGTCTCCTGCAGTCCCGCGATGTCTACATTCAAACGGTGGAGCTCTCTGTCAATTACGGCAATCTTAACGGATGAAATCAACCTTTTGGGCATCGTCAATGTACCTTGGACACATGGTCCTAACATTCTAGGCGGCAATATGAAATAGTGATTCCTTTATTATTTCATTTTTGTTTTTAGTAGGTGTACTATATCAACCCGCTTGTCGAAGATTACTTCTAAGCTCCGCACACCCCGTGAAGCAGGCAGATAGTGGCGGGACAGCACGTTATTGGCCGGGGGCTGACCAGCTTGAAGTGGGCGGTAGCTGTCCAATGAGATGCAATGATCTCTCCCACCGTCGGAAGTGGCCTCTGGCACTCGAGTCTTACGCCAATCAGACAGAGCTTATAACCGGTAACTGCCTCTTCCCGTGTTTTGCCTAAGTCCTTGGACGTCGCTGAAGTGTCCTCTCCAGGATGCTCCAAGCCTGAGCGACAAATATGAAGACACGTGAGTTGCCCAATCATCACAGTCTCCCTCTTGACCTAAATGATAATATCCAGAAGAAAGGCAAGCCAATACATCTGGTATCATTTCACTTGGAGGAGCTGCTGAAAGGGGATGTAGTACGCCTTCCAACCGCCTTTGGGGCCCCACTCCAGATTTTCTTTCAGGGTTTTCTCCCTTTTCTTCATCCCTCCCGAGACCAAGCGCAAGGCAGTGGTGTGTTAAGGTAATTAGAGAAAGAAAAGGAATGGTGACTGAGGAGAGGGTAGGGAATAGGATATAGGATATAAGACGGGTCGTTGTGAGGCACACTTTGTCTGGCTCCTCTGCTGAGACCTGCCTGGCTAGGTTGGACCTGCCAGTAGCTACGCTACCGCCAATATAGCTCTCAGCTTCCTTGGAGCACACAAACTCTCCCGCCCACACGGACAGTGCTACGATAAGGCGGTGCCTCATGGGAGAGTATAAAAAGAAATTATTCATAATATGTTTGAAAAACATGACATATAGTTCTAATATATAAAAGTAATGGGCTGAGTCTCACATTTGCTGTAAAATGTCAATCTGTGTTTACAATAATCACATACAATATGTACATTTCTGGGAATATCAGGGCATTACACTTCTATGAAGAAGATATTGACATCTGCTAAACCAGTACTAGGTAAGTTTTTGTGCTATACTTCATGTAAATGTGTACCTGAGGTCAAAAAATTTGTAATATCCCTAATTTTGTAGGCTTCTGAAGATGACAAAACTAATTTGTCAAAATTGACAAAGCATAATAAAAATATATTTGCAACTGACGACTGTATTTTAGTCTGCAAACATTTTTAGTATCACAGCCAAATTACAGACTGCAGTTTTTAATTTTTTTTTTTAAATGGTGATATTTGATTGTATTTGTGGTTACAGGGTCCTCTTCTCCCAGGAGCACATTCAATTGAAAGGTTTCTCATAGAAGAACACTTACATCAGATTATTGAGATGCATCATTTAGAGAGAAAAGACTGGTAAGTTGTGCTTATTTTCCAAAAAGGAAAAGAAGACTAATGATTGATCTGCTGAATTTATATCTCATGCCTCATGTTGTTTCAGATTTGAATGCCTTACACCTTCTAGCTGGATGCTGTTTATTTTAACTGTGTACAAATATTAAAAATATTTATTTATAAAAAATAACTTTTATGTTGGCTAGCATTGTAAACCTGTTTTCTCTTCTTTTGTAAATATTTGTATCCAGTGCTTCACCTTTTTAGAGTCATAATGGTGACCAATGTATCCAGGAAAGACCAAAAGTGGAGGTTCGTGGTTATTAAGGGATGCAACCTTCCATCAAGTATTGTACTTCTAGCACTTATGTGTGGGAAGAGAGGGGTTTGGGGGGGGGGGGGGGGTTATATTATCATTTGGGATGTGGGAGGATGAAAGCTTTGTTTTATGGCAATTTACATTTCATATGAATGGCTTTTGTAACACTTAGGAAGTATTTACCATTTCTTCTCTTTTCAGGAAATCTGCATATAAAATATACATCCTTTCCAAATCATAATTACTATAAGTTTGTTCATATAATGATCTGTACAAGATTTATTGAAAAATGTTTCTACTGAGTCAAAAGTGTTTTATTTTTCAGCATTAATGCTAACAATCTGGTACAGAAAGTCATTGCCATCACATTTGTAGCATCCTTAAATATCGTGATAGACTATACCTTGTGAATTTTTTGTTCTGTTTTGGTAGACTTTTCAGTAGGGAAATTTACAAAATATCACATTATTTGTGACTGCAGCATAGTATCTCTCCCTTCCAGCACTCTACAAACATCTCCAAAATGTATTTCTGGAGAATCCAATCATTCAATCATTTTTTGGGAATGCACCCAGAATATTATTACATCTTGTACCGATATTTTGGCTGACAACCTTTCAGTTGAGTTACTTGCAAGATTTATAAAGCACTTTACACTGTGGAGTAAATGTGCATGCATCAAGGGTAACATTGTTGGTAGATTGCATGCAGAATAATGCTTATCTACAAGCGCAGTTGGCAGAGCACAGCACACGTGGGGAGAGTGGTAGTATTAGGGGGTCCGAGCAGGCACTGTAGGGGAAATGCCAAGTGCTGGAGGGGAAGTGTCATTCTAAACTGAAGCCTATGCCCGTATTAAGTGGAGCACCTGCACACACACATCTGCATGGTGACCATTCAAAAAGATCTACTGTCATCACTGCTTTGGTTAGCATCTAAAAGGAATTCCACTGAAGAAGCAACAAAAATAGTGATTTATTTTCACCTGGTGGATTAACCTTTTGTAACTTACAAAGAAACATCGTGAATGGCAAATTTTGAGTAAACCTACATTTGTCTTGTAGCCATGTTAAAATTTGCTTCTTTTGCCAAAATACAGTGGAATTTGCACAATATATTCTCACTAACATGTTGTGTAGACACAAGGAACAGTGGTTCATTACTTTTATTAAGTGAGGAATTGAGGGAAAGTAAGATATCTTATGAATAACCACATCCTTGGTGCAAAAATAAACATGTAATGTCTTCACGTATGTTGTTCCAATACCTACAGGATTTCTTGTTTCACTGGCTGTTGATGGCTTTAAAAATAACATTCTTTCACCTAAGAAGACTGTAGTTAGTGGAATAACGTTAGATAATGAAGTTTCACGTAATAACTACATGGAAGAATAGTCTCCTCTGTGTGTGCTATCATTTGCCAAAATCTCATTTTGATATCGCAAACCGTTTATGAATTATGAGGAGTGATGCGGATATTTCATTCTGGCTTAATTGCTGGTGGGCGTGATCGCAAATGAGTGTGCTATGTCAGATAAATTTTCTTGGGGCTGGTGACAGATATAGCCTCCACCCAAGTCTAAAGAAAAATTCAATATGTTAGCTGAATTTCATATGCAGCAATATATTATATTATAATAGATGCCAAATGCAAAATCATAGCGACTCCTATTTTTTATTGCAAACTTTTTCAAATTTCACTTAGTGTCGTACTTCAGTGCAAATATCATTATAACCATTAACAAAATGAAAGACATGCCATCGCAAAGCTAACATATAAAGCTAAAAGTACATCAAAACTGAAAATTTTACCACATTTCTGTAAAATCATTTGAGAAAGATTGTAGAGTGTGCGTTTCGATTCTGTCGCCTCAGCACGTCGCCGACTGGCCGAAAGCGGTGGTTGGCCTCCCCTTCCAAACAAACAAAAATGAACTTGCCCAGCACTTTGGTCGCTGCACATTGCCCACCATATCCTGCACAGACTCTAACAATAGCATCAATCGTAGATAACAGTTTACACCTCCCAGAGTAAAACAAAGCTAATCCAGAGTCAGCAAATACACAGTGCTTACAAAGTATTTGGTCGATTATTATGCATGGCATATATTGGAATGCCAGGCAGTGAAGACCTAGAAGAGTATTTCCTCTAGAGTGCAGACATGAAATGATGGGTTACTATGATTTGTTGAGCCAGAGACACATGTCTCAGTTGAGCAGGTTGTCTACTAATTGTATTTCCACAGCTTCCTTGACAGCTGAATCATAGGAGAAGTAGGGCTGTGGCTGGTATCATAACTTTCCCATTATCCATGGAATGGCCAATGGAGATACAATTTTCAGCCACTACAGATCTGTTGGGCTGTAGTGGACCAGTGTAACACTGGTGTTCAATGCACCGTTCTTTTACATTGCATGTTGTTTTTTGTATGTACTGTTTACCACACTCACAAGGAATTTCGTATATACCTGTCTTTTGTAAAAGCAGATCATCCTTCACAGCTCTCTGAAGAGCTGCTATCTTGGCCGGTGAATGGGAGATTACATCCACTTTATTCTTATTCATTATTCTTGAATTAGAAAGAAAACTGACATTCTACAGATCGGAGCATGGAATGTCAGATCCCTTAATCGGGCAGGTAGGTTAGAAAATTTAAAAAGGGAAATGGATAGGTTAAAGTTAGATATAGCAGAAATTAGTGAAGTTCAGTCGCAGGAGGAAAAAGACTTCTGATCAGGTGAATACAGGGTTATAAATACAAAATCAAATAGGGGTAATGCAGTAGTAGGTTTAATAATGAATAAAAAAATAGGAGTGCAGGTAAACCACTACAAACAGCATAGTGAATGCATTATTGTGGCAAAGATAGACACGAAGCCCACGCCTACTACAGTAGTACAAGTTTATGTGCCAACTAGCTCTGCAGATGACGAAGAGATAGATGGAATGTGTGATGAGATAAAAGAAATTATTCAGATAGTGAAGGGAGACGAAAATTTTATAGTCATGGGCGACTGGAATTCGAGAGTAGGGAAGGGGAGAGCAGGAAACATAGTACGTGGATATGTATTGGAGATAAGAAATGAAAGAGGGAGCCGTCTGGTAGAATTTTGCACAGAGCATAACTTAATCATAGCTAACACTTGCTTCAAGAATCATGAAAGAAGGTTGTATATGTGGAAGAGACCTGGAGGCACTGGAAGGTTTCAAATAGATTATATAATTATAAGACAGAGATTTAGGAACCAGGTTTTAAATTGTAAGACATTTCCAGGGGCAGATGTGGACTCTGACCACAATCTATTGGTTATGAATTGTAGATTATAAAACTGAAGAAACTGCAAAAAGGTGGGAATTTAAGGAGATGGGACCTGGATAAACCGAAAGAACCACAGGTTGTGGAGAGTTACATGGAGAGCATTAGGGAATTATTGACAGGACTGGGGGAAAGAAATACAGTAGAAGAAGAATGGGTAGCTTTGAGAGATGAAATAGTGAAGGCAGCAGGGGATCAAGTAGGTAAAAAGACGAGCGCTAGTAGAAATCCTTGGGTAACAGAAGATATATTGAATTTAATTGATGAAAGGAGAAAATATAAAAACTCAGAAAATGAAGCAGGCAAAAAGGAATACAAACGTCTCAAAAATGAGATCAACAGGAAGTGCAAAATGACTAAGCAGGGATGGCTAGAGGACAAATGTAAGGATGTAGAGGCATATCTCACTAGGGGTAAGATAGATACTGCTTACAGGAAAATCAAAGAGACCTTTGGAGAAAAGAGAATCACTTGTATGAATATCAAGAGCTCGGCTGGAAACCCAGTTCTAAGCAAAGAAGGGAAATCAGAAAGGTGGAAGGAGTATATAGGGGGTCTATACAAGAGTGATGTACTTGAGGACAATATTATGGAAATGGAAGAGGATATAGATAAAGGTGAAATGGGAGATATGTTACTGCATGAAGAGTTTGACAGAGCACTGAAAGTCCTAAGTCGAAACAAGGCTCCGGGAGTAGACAACATTCCATTAGAATTACTGACAGCCTTGGGAGAGTTTGCCCTGACAAAACTCTACCATCTGGTGAGCAAGATGTATGAGACAGGCGAAATACCCTCAGACTTCAAAAAGAATATAATAATTCCAAACCCAAAGAAAGCAGGTGTTGACAAATGTGAAAATTACCGAACTATCAGTTTAAAAAGTCACAGCTGCAAGATACTAACACAAGTTCTTTAGAGACGACTGGAAAAACTGGTAGAAGCCAACCTCGGGGAAGATCAGGTTGGATTCCGTAGAAATGTTGGAACATATGAGGCAATACTGACCCTACGACTTATCTTAGAAAATAGGTTAAGGAAAGGCAATCCTACGTTTCTGGTATTCGTAGACAGAGAGAAATCTTTTGACAATATTGACTGGAATACTCTCTTTCAAATTCTGAAGGTGGCAGGGGTAAAATACAGGGAGCGAAAGGCTATTGACAATTTGTACAGAAACCAGAATGCAGTTATAAGAGTCGAGGGGCATGAAAGGGAAGCAGTGGTTGGGAAGGGAGTGAGACAGGGCTGTAGCCTATCACCGATGTTATTCAATCTGTACATTGAGCAAGCAGTAAAGGAAACAAAAGAAAAATTTGGAGTAGGAATTAAAATCCATGGAGAAGAAATATAAACATTGAGGTTCACTGATGACATTGTAATACTGTCAGAGACAGCAAAGGACCTGGAAGAGGAGTTGAACGGAATGGACAGTGTCTTGAAAGGACACCCATCTTCCTTTCATCAAACTAATATGTACAGAAGTGGTAGATTGCATTGTAAGAACTTACCTTGTGAATGGATGAAAGGCTGTCAGCCAAGAATAAGGTACAAGACCTAATAATAACAACCTGTATGCACTCCCAAAAAAGATGGAATCTTCAAAATGAGCTGTTCTACACAGTATATAGCTTTGGTCATTTTCATGTCTTTATGAATGAGATTTACCAACTTTTACAAATTGTTTTGCCATTGAGACCTGATGCCAATAGATTTTAAATCTTTCAGCATACCTTGAACACTAGAAGTAGTAATTACAAAGCAATCTGCAGTGACACTTTGCAGATCTGTAGACCCTTTTTCAAATCTGTCGTCATACACTGTGTGCCTTTCTTCTGTCATCATATACTGTGTGCCTTTCTTTTCATAGTCATTCTTCTTCCTATGTTATTTAGATAACTCACTGACAGTCTATTGCTCTTCCTTAAAGCTGTGCTTTTTGCAGACATGATTGCCAGTGATTGTGGGGCTTTACCAAACTTCTTTTTCCAAGGGTAGTTATTCCTGCTTTATGTTCTTCTGTTTTCCAACAATGTATTCAGTGTGGTTACTATGTAGCTAGCTGAAAGAGGGAGTAAATAGGTTTGTGATGAAAGATTGCTACAGATTATTTTTGAACATTTATATCTTGAACTATTTTCCACAGTTACAATTTTTTAACTCTTTGGACCAGCTTGAGTTTTTTGGCCAACTGTACCTAGGCTCGTGTGTCATCCATTTCTGTAATGCAGAATGGATGAATGAATAAGTAATTCTTTGTTGTTCCCAGTAGTTACTAAACTAGTTCATTAATGAAGCTTATGCAAATTATATGAACATGTCAACAAGAATAAAAAAATGTTTCATACAAATGGCACCTAAATCCACAACTTGTCAAGATATGTTGTAAAACATAGAAATGCAACAAAAATTCATCAAATGCCACTGCTTCAATTGCTTCAGTAAAATTTCAGCCTTCAGTGAGAGCTTCATTCTGCTAATAAAGTGGCACTGACCGTATCAGTATGTCACACAGTTAATATGCATATTTCTACTTCAATCTTAAATTGTCTGCCCATCTGATGTGAGTAAGCATTTGCTTTTCTATAGTGTAAGGAACAAATCATTAATGAAACTACCTCTGTGGTTTGGGGCTACCATCATCAGTACTGCTTCAGACATGGATATAGTTTTTAAATGTGTCTTTACAATTTATATTCTACATACTTGCAAGAATGGAACATATATGTTAAGTTGTAAACATAGTAATAATGAAAGTTATTAAGATTCATGTGTGGGTGAAATAGTTACTTAGTCTTCCAGATGACAGTTGAGTTGGCTGTAGAACGAAGTGCCTGAACATAATTTATGTAATATATAAAACTGCCCACCAAGTCGAATGAAATGAAAAATTGAAACTTGAAAATTATTATTGTTGTTCTAAATGAATGCCTCTGTGTTATAGTGATATCGCAGATGGTCATTATTATTTCATTCAGCAGTTTGCCACCTAATGATATGGTTTTGGCCACAAAACACACGTAAGTAAGCCATAACATTCCTCACAAGCAGTCATACATTATAATCAGTTCCACGTCAAATAGCAATCCATGATGAGTAATCCAAAAATTTTCGCTTACCGATTGAAAGATTTATTCTATTCTTGAATTAAGATTGAAATACATATAGAAGTAAAACATTTTGTATTACGGAAGGAAGCAAAGAGTGAAAACAAACAATTGAAGTGACTCAAAAGGTTTACATTGTTTTTGTCACGAGTTTCTGGAATAATACCAAAACACAGGAAAGATGTAGCTCATACTATTGAGGGTAGTTTCAACAAATGTTTCTAGTTTTCAGTGCAATCATTTATCTACAGTGAAACTTCATAGTCCAAATTTTTGAATGTTCAAATAACTTTTTGTTTCGGCTATGACAAAATTCTGAATGACAGGAATATTTACCATCATTTGAAACGGGTCACAAATGTCTCAACACAGGTAGTCAAATTGGAAAAATGATGTGATAGCACTCAAAAGGCCATATAGCAGAGTCATCTGCTGCACTCATCTGGTAAAGTAAATTTGCTTCCTACACAGCAGAATTCCTTCCCTTCTGCCACAATGACTTTCCCAATTTTGACGTTTAGCAACCTACTATTCTCTCTTCAGTCCAAAGGTCCGTGCCATCTATCTATTCTAGCATTGGAGCATTGGTACCTGTCTCTCTTGCATTTTAATTCCTGTTCTAAAATTGTCTTTCATTATTGCTATAACACAAAGCTTAACCAACATTAATGACAAAATGCAATTTGTCTTAGCACCAGTTTTTAACAATAACTTGTCACTTTTTAATTTTTTTAATTACTCCCACTTAGTTTTGCATATATTATACACTCCTGGAAATGGAAAAAAGAACACATTGACACCGGTGTGTCAGACCCACCATACTTGCTCCGGACACTGCGAGAGGGCTGTACAAGCAATGATCACACGCACGGCACAGCGGACACACCAGCAACCGCGGTGTTGGCCATCGAATGGCGCTAGCTGCGCAGCATTTGTGCACCACCGCCGTCAGTGTCAGCCAGTTTGCCGTGGCATACGGAGCTCCATCGCAGTCTTTAACACTGGTAGAATGCCACGACAGCGTGGACATGAACCGTATGTGCAGTTGACGGACTTTGAGCGAGGGCGTATAGTGGGCATGCGGGAGGCCGGGTGGACGTACCGCCGAATTGCTCAACACGTGGGGCGTGAGGTCTCCACAGTACATCGATGTTGTCGCCAATGGTCGGCGGAAGGTGCACGTGCCCGTCGACCTGGGACCGGACCGCAGCAGCGCACGGATGCACGCCAAGACCGTAGGATCCTACGCAGTGCCGTAGGGGACCGCACCGCCACTTCCCAGCAAATTAGGGACACTGTTGCTCCTGGGGTATCGGCGAGGACGATTCGCAACCGTCTCCATGAAGCTGGGCTACGGTCCCGCACACCGTTAGGCCGTCTTCTGCTCACGCCCCAACATCGTGCAGCCCGCCTCCAGTGGTGTCCCGACAGGCGTGAATGGAGGGACGAATGGAGACGTGTCATCTTCAGCGATGAGAGTCGCTTCTGCCTTGGTGCCAATGATGGTCGTATGCGTGTTTGGCGCCGTGCAGGTGAGCGCCACAATAAGGACTGCATACGACCGAGGCACACAGGGCCAACACCCGGCACCATGGTGTGGGGAGCGATCTCCTACACTGGCCGTACACCACTGGTGATCGTCGAGGGGACACTGAATAGTGCACGGTACATCCAAACCGTCATCGAACCCATCGTTCTACCATTCCTAGACCAGCAAGGGAACTTGCTGTTCCAACAGGACAATGCACGTCCGCATGTATCCCGTGCCACCCAACGTACTCTAGAAGGTGTAAGTCAACTACCCTGGCCAGCAAGATCTCCGGATCTGTCCCCCATTGAGCATGTTTGGGACTGGATGAAGCGTCGTCTCACGCGGTCTGCACGTCCAGCACGAACGCTGGTCCAACTGAGGCGCCAGGTGGAAATGGCATGGCAAGCCGTTCCACAGGACTACATCCAGCATCTCTATGATCGTCTCCATGGGAGAATAGCAGCCTGCATTGCTGCGAAAGGTGGATATACACTGTACTAGTGCTGACATTGTGCATGCTCTGTTGCCTGTGTCTATGTGCCTGTGGTTCTGTCAGTGTGATCATGTGATGTATCTGACCCCAGGAATGTGTCAATAAAGTTTCCCCTTCCTGGGACAATGAATTCACGGTGTTCTTATTTCAATTTCGAGGAGTGTAGATTCCTTATTTGCATATGTGCTGTGCTGTGCTGTGCTGTGCTGTGCTGCACTGCACTGTACTGTACTGTACTGTACTGTGCTGCACTGCACTGCACTGCACTGTACTCTACTCTACTCTACTCTACTCATACTGCCCTGTTCCTTTCTTAGCTTTGCCTGTACTGTGCTTACAATGGTCTTACCTGCTGTAATTGCTTCATTAATTCCTTTCCTCTCCTACTGATGTAGCCCAATTCTTAGTGCATTGGAAACTGGGATTTTGTGTCATTCTTTTATCTTTCAGAGTTGCATTTTCTCTAGTTCTTTTGAATTCCACTCTCCTGTTTAGTATACGAAGTCGTGATCCAAATCTTCATCTACAACTATATATACTTGTGACCTACTAGAGCCTTGAAAATACCAAATACTTCAAAACAATATTTAGTTATTTTGCTGCTGTGCTCAAGGTTTTGTATTCGAATACTGTTGGATTCCGTGTCTTTAAATTCAGTTAATTAATTAATTTATTTATTTTTAAGTTTGCTGCATCATTTCAATCATCATATTAACTGTATTTGCTCTCATTTTCTCTTAATATTATTCTTTTCTTCATTTGAAATCTTTTCCCATTTGATTTTAATTATTTTTATGTATTTACTTTGATTTAGTTTCTTCATTTTATTATTTTACATTTTTGGCCATGTTATTGCAGTATTATTTCTGTTACTCATTTACCTTGAATTTTATTTTATTTCTAAATCTATTTCATTTAAATCTTCATCTGCATTATTTTGTTTATGTTGTGAGAGGAATTTCTGTTTTAAGTGTCTGACAACAGTATATGTTGCTACAAAAAATAAATTTTTGATGCTATTGCATATCCACTATAAATAGATTATTTCACCTTTTGTTTTTAACTGATAGAGCATTATTTTCAAGTGTTTAAATATTATAATAGGGAAAAGAAAATACACTATATAATCAAAAGTATTCGGACACCCCCAAAAACATACGTCTTTCGTATTAGGTGCGTTGTGCTGCCACCTACTGCCAGGTACTCCATATCAGTGATCACAGTACTGTATTTACTCAAATCTAAGCCGCACCTGAAAAATGAGACTCGAAATAAAGGAAACAAAAAATTCCCCAATCTAAGCCACACCTGAAATTTGAGACTCGAAATTCAAGGGGAGAGAAAAGTTTTAGGCCGCACCTCCAAATCGAAACAAAGTTGGTCCATTGTAGTATGAGACACAATTTAGGTTGAATGAATGACGATACAGCTACAGTAGTTTGGTTCAAGTCGTAAGCTTAGCAGTTAAGCTTTACCAGGTAGCCATTGCTATGCATCAGGCACTCCGTCTGTATTTATACGGGTACCCTTCCTTTTTCATATGCTTTGTCTGGTTTGAATCAATTGCTTATTTTGCTTTGATCTGATAAGTGCCGTTTTCTTTGTTATAGGTGTTTACATCGCTCTAAGCTGAAAATGCATTACTGTACTGTATCATGCATTGTTTGTCGCATTCTGATAGTGCATGTTTACGGCCTGTCGCTGCTCGTGGCACGGCTTGCTTTTGTGCGCGCTAACGCCGCTTACAATTTTTAAAAAAAAGAGAGGAATCGTCTCATTAGCGAAACAGTGGCAAGAGACTGCTATTTGTTGTTACTTACACTGCTGCTTTCTTTGATAATGATCAACAAGAACCAAATAATAGACTGCATATGATAGAAGATGTTCTGAATGAGAGTTAGGCGAAAATTTTTCTCCATTTGAAAATCTTTGCGGCCACTTCTTTAGTACATCAAATTCTGCACAGTAATTAGAGTCATCTTGGATTTAAAAATCTAGCCAGTTGCCGTGCTTCATTTCTGACTGTGTCACTATTAGGCATAAGAATAATACGAATATAAACATGACACGATACGTATATTCTTCCGCGTTTGCTGTTGTCTCACTCTAGTTTCGTAATTTATTAGGCAGACAGGATTTAAATGAAACAGCAGCAAACACGAAAGAATACATGGCAAAATGTTTATATTCTTATTATTCTTATGGTGAAGAGAATATTGCATGTGATTCACATTTCATCAGGTTCCTATTAGCAACCATCTCTTCTCACAGGTAGGAAAAAATTCAGAATGTAGAGTTGGCCATATTGACAAACATTCCAAACAGTCTTGCCAGTCAGATTTTCGTAGTACATTGAAATTCTCTTCCACCTTTTTTTTTTTTAATTTATTTACTGACGCAGAGGTTTTGGCGCCAGGATTTATCTTTGTGCCTAGAAAGCATGCCTGTGTAGCGCTACATATATTCGACAGCAGAAGTTAGCTGTGGCAGCACCTACCAACATTTTTCAGAACTTCCACTTGCTTTGCACTCGATTCTAAGCCGCAAGCGGTTTTTTGGATTACAAAAACTGGAAAAAAAGTGCGGCCTAGATTCGAGTAAATACGGTAGTCATTAGACATTGCGAGAGAGCAGAATAGAGTGCTCCACAGAACTCACAGACTTCGAATGTGGTCAGGTGATAGGGTGTCACTTCTGCCATACGTCTGTACATAAGATGCCCACACTCCTAAACATCCCTATGTCCACTGTTTCCAATGTGATAGTGAAGGCAAATGTGAAGGGACACATACAGCACAAAGGCATACAGGCCGACCTCATCTTTTGACTGACAGAGACTGCTGACAGTTAAAGAGGGTCTTAATGTGTAATAGGCAGACATCTATCCAGACCATCACACAGGAATTCCAAACTGCATCAGGATCTACTGCAAGTACTATGACAGTTGGGCGGGAGGTAAGAAAACTTGGGTTTCATGGTCAAGCGGCTGCTCATAAACCACACATCACGCTAGTAAATGCCAAACGATGCCTCGCTTGGTGTAAGGAGCGTGAGCATTGGACAATTGAACAGAGGAAATGCTTTGTGTGGAGTGACAAATCACGGTACACAATGTGGCGATCCGATGGCAGGGTGTGGGTATTGCGAATGCCTGGTGAACATCATCTGCCAACATGTGTAGTGACAACAGTAAAATTCGGAGGTGGTGGTGTTGTGGTGTGATCATGTTTTTAATGGAGGGGGCTTGCACCCAATGTTTTTTTGTGTGGCTCTATCACAGCACAGGCCTACATTGATGTTTTAAGCACCTTCTTGCTTTCCATTGTTGAAGAGCAATTCGCTGATGACAATTGCATCTTTTAACATAATCGAGCACCTGTTCATAATGCACAGCCTGTGGCAGAGTGGTTACATGCCAGTAACATCCCTGTAATGGACTGCCCTGCCCAGAGTCCTGATATGAATCCTATAGAACACCTTTGGGATGTTTTGGGATGCCGATTTCATGCCAGGGCTCACCAACCGACATCAATACCTCTCCTCAGTGCAGCAGTCTGTGAAGATAGAGCTGCCATTCCCCAAGAAGCCTTACAGCACCTGATTGAACGTATGCCTGCTAGAGTGGAAGCCGTCATCAAGGCTAAGTGTGGACCAACATCATATTGAATTCCAGCATTACTGATGGAGGGTGCCATGAACTTGTAAGTCATTTTCAGCCCAATGTCCATATACTTTTGATCACATAGTGTAATTAAAATTACATATGCAAAGATTCCAAATGAAATAATGAAGAAAAATGTTCAGTGAATATGATGATTAAAATGAAGTCGATGATTAAAATGAAGTCAGGTGATTAGAAATGGGAATGAATTATGTTTAGACAAAGTAATTGAATAAGGAAACGTTGCCCCCATTGGGTTTTGAACCCACAACTTCCAGCACCACAACCAAACAACTTAACCACGAGGCTTGATACAACTCTGAAGTAGTTGCTGTTTTCAAGGCTGTAGTGGGTCACCTGAAATTGTAATTTGTCAATTATTCACAAATGAGGGCACACAAGTTTGAATGGCTGTAGGATGTGATCCCAGCGACCCTACACCACCATCTAGGTGGTTATAAAAAATTTGATCTGACCCATGGAGATTTCTACTTGTGAGTACCAGTTTTTCCAAATAAAGTATACTCCCGATTATTTGGACATAGACCCATGCTGCCAGTCCCTATGTACTTGACTCTTATGTCCTTGTTTTCCATGAATAATCTGCAAACTTTGTAATTGGGAGTACACTGTGCCATGTTCCCAGTGCTTTTCTAATATGCTCACTACAACCAACTGGAAGCTACATCAAAATTTCAGATTCCTTTCTGATTTCTTTCTCCTGCTCGATAGTTCTTGCAGTGGAAATGAAAAGAAATGTACTTATTTTTCAGTGTAGGCCTCTTTCAATTCAATGCACTCTGCACAGTATTCTTTCAATGAGTAGATTTTATCACAGACTTGCGATTCAGTAAGGTGAGTGATTTCATTTCTGTTACATTTTTTACGTTAAATAGTGAACCCAGTCTCATCCAAAGATTGCTGGACAATACTTTTTTTATGTAAGTCGGCATTCAGTGAATAGAACCTGTATTTGATAAATGTCGAATACAGTATTTAAACAATGACACCTCCTTGTTGGAATATCAGCAATGTAAGGAAAAAGATAGGCTGCTACTCACTGTAGAGATAACATGTTGAATTGCAGACAGGCACAGTGAGAAAATTGTTACACATTTAGCTTTCAGACAAAGTTTTCTTCAGAAAAGAAAACACGCACACACACACATTCATTCACTCAAGCATGCACATCTCACGCACACATAACCATCATCTCCAGCAACTCAGACTGGAATGCTACTGTCGCATTGTACAGAAGCAACAATCTGGAGGGGGTGGAGAAGGGGAATGGATAGCAGGGCATGGGTAGGGAGAGAGAACAGCACTGTGTGACAGAGCATGCAGGGACTAGAAGGAGACATGACAAGACTGCCACCAGATGCAATGTCAGGGGACTCTTGGGCAGGGAGATGATGATGGGTAGCAGTAAAAGAGAAGATCAGGAAAGAGGAAGTACAGTGAGGTGTGCTGGCAGAGGGCAGCACACAAAGAGGGTGAAGGTATGTGAATAGGGAGGAGATGATAGGACAGGGACGGAAACTGTTGAGTTATTCCTGTCGGTGATAAACTACTGAAACTTTGGCTATCAGAAACAGGAATGTTAAATTGCATTATTATAGAATGTGATCATTCACAGAAGTGGTGATATATTAAAGTAGCTGATATCTGTTTAATATATAAACTGCATTTAAACACTTATAATGGCCTTTATAATACGTCCTTATGTAAAAATCATGTTGATTTTGGACAGCCAAGTCAAGTTTTGCCTAGAAAAATTGTGCCATGAAGAAAGGAATCTGTAGTGTTGGACTTATGTCATTTGTCTAGAACATGCGAAATTCACCAAGATTTCAAGAGGAAGTCACAACTGTGAAATTTTATTGGAATTTGCGTGTGCTTTCACGCCTAGTGTGAGTTCAGATCTACAATTCCTGTATGCAGGGCACAATGTACTTAGCCTTGTTCTTGAAGATCTTGTAGAAGTAGGAAATGCATATTTAGCATCTCCAGGTTTAAAGCTGCAGCTCTACAGAAATTTTATATTATGGATTTCATGAAATTAATAAAAACAAATTAAGAAAACGCCATCAGCTTCAGTAATCTTCATGTTTTAGTGTTGCTTCTGGCTCCATTTATGTATCATACACAGTAAATGTTTGGTCATGGTTGATAAAATTGTGCAATACTTTGACATTTATTGAATTTACACAACATGTCTTTTCCATAACATACCTGACAATCAACTCCAAAGAATTTTATGCTAGCACCAGTTAAAAAAAGATCATATAAACAAAATTATTCTTGCATATATCTAAAAACAAAGATGATATCAATATAATAGAGGGAAACATTCCACGTGGGAAAAAATATATATAAAAACAAAGATGAGGTGACTTACCGAACGAAAGCGCTGGCAGGTCGATAGACACACAAACAAACACACACATACACACAAAATTCAAGCTTTCGCAACCAACGGTTGCCTCATCAGGAAAGAGGGAAGGGGAGGGAAAGACGAAAGGATGTGAGTTTTAAGGGAGAGGGTAAGGAGTCATTCCAATCCTGGGAGCGGAAAGACTTACCTTAGGTAAGTCTTTCCGCAGACATATGTCTGCTTGTGTCTGTATGTGTAAATGGATATGTGTGTGTGTGCGAGTGTATACCTGTCCTTTTTTTCCCCCTAAGGTAAGTCTTTCCGCTCCCGGGATTGGAATGACTCCTTACCCTCTCCCTTAAAACCCACATCCTTTCGTCTTTCCCTCTCCTTCCCTCTTTCCTGATGAGGCAACCGTTGGTTGCGAAAGATAGAATTTTGTGTGTATGTGTGTGTTTGTTTGTGTGTCTATCGACCTGCCAGCGCTTTTGTTCGGTAAGTCACCTCATCTTTGTTTTTATATATAAAAACAAAGATGATGTGACTTACCAAAAGAAAGCGCTGGCAGGTCGATAGACACACAAACAAACACACACATACACACAAAATTCAAGCTTTCGCAACCAACGGTTGCTTCATCAGGAAAGAGGGAAGGAGAGGGAAAGATGAAAGGATGTGGGTTTTAAGGGAGAGGGTAAGGAGTCATTCCAATCCCGGGAGCGGAAAGACTCACCTTAGGGGGAAAAAAGGACGGGTGACACTCGCACACACACACATATCCATCCACAAGACTATTGCCCCATTGAGGAAACAGGGTGCAACCAACTGCATATTGGGGCTTACATTGGAACAAGAAGTTGTGCCTGTGTGATGTGAACCAAAATTTACAAAATTCCGTGTGAATGCGGCAAATCGCCGGCCGCCGTGGCCGTGCGGTTCTAGGTGCTCCAGTCCGGAGCCGCGCTGCTGCTATGGTCGCAGGTTCGAATCCTGCCTCGGGCATGGATGTGTGTGATGTCCTTAGGTTAGTTAGGTTTAAGTAGTTCTAAGTTCTAGGGGACTGATGATGACCACAGCAGTTGAGTCCCATAGTGCTCAGAGCCATTTGAACCATTTGAATGTGGCAAATCATATATAGGGCAAACAACACAAACTGTGCAGGAACACATTGTGGAACACCAACAGCATACTCGCCTTCTCCGACCCACCAAGTCCGCAGTCACCAAACATTGTGTTTCCACAGACCATTCCGTGAATTACGACGACCCAAAAATTTTGGCCAATACATCAAAATTTTGGAGCTCGATTGTCAATGAATCTGTGGAAATAAGATTGTCTGACAATGAGACTCTCATCAATCGAGATAACGGTTATCAGGTAAACTCTGCTTGGAATCCTGTTATAGAGAAACTTCGTAATCGACGTAGTTATCTGCATAAAGATGGAAATCGACCTGATACCTATGCGCCACCCTTTCACACTGGAGGGCGCGAGGCGCAGCGCACAGAGCCGTTATGAACGCACACGCTGAGCAGCGCATGCGTAATGTCACCTCAGTACAGCTTTAAATAGCGGAGCTCAGCGCGTACTTGCCAGTACTACTAAAGTGGCACTCACCTGAAGATGGCCAGAAGACTCTGCGCGGAAATATCGTGGCAGGACGTTACTGATATCCGGCAGTTCTCCCGTGTTTTTATGGAACAGTGGTGCCTGTCATTCGGACTCTGAGGTCATACTTAAATCATTCCAGCAACTGACAGAGAATGCTGGAAGACAATTCTGTGCACTGAGTTTCAACATAGCTCACGATTTGCAGCTTTTCCCCCAGAACTGATCATGACCCCTTGGTTCCGAACCAAGTGGAAGGATTGAACCAGAGACTTAAAGAGGTTCTGCGACAAGCTAAGTGGCAACTTCCTGGGCCTGCACCATAGACTTGAGAACTTTAGGATCCCCCTAAATGGGCCTGGTGTGCATTACACAACGGAGACTGTTACTCAGATAGCTGACTGTGTGTGGGGTGCACATAAGGCATTTTTAGATTAGGTAACTCTCCATCCAGTCCAGATAAAGATAGCTGTAGGAAACCCATAAGTATCCATGTAAGATCAAAAGAAATATGTCCCACAGGTGAAACTATTAAAATCTTAGTGGTTAAATGCCAAATCATTTGCAACAAAATGCCAGAGGTCAAAGTGCTCTTGAAAAGCAGTGGAGCTCAAATAATACTAGGTACTGAAACCTGAAATTGACAGCAATGAGAGTTTAAGGGGAAAATTTAAGTGTGTGTCGAAAGAACAGGGTAATGGGAAACGGAGGTCTTGTATTTGTCACAGTAGACAAGGAACTCAGAACCACCAGGATGTATCTGAAAAGATCCACCAAGATGTAGCTGCATGTGAGACTTTGGCAAGACCCAGTATCAGGGGTGGGTACAAAATGGTAAATGGATCCTCCTATTGCCCACCAGACTCATCTCCTGATGTAACCAAAATCTGTAGAAAAAATCTCAGTTCACGTAAGTTCCCCAGTCATACTGTAATCATTTGTGGAAACTTTAATCATCCAACAATTGAGTGAGAAAATTACAGTTTTGTTAATGGTGGATGTGATAAGACATCCTGTGAAACATTACTAAATGCCTTCTCTACAAACTACATAGAACAGATAGTTCAGAACTCCACTCATATTGGAAATATATTGGATCTAATGGCAACAAATAAATGTGACCTCATTGAAGATGTCCACATCAATACTGGTATCAGTGACCATGATGCGGTTGTGGCAACAGTGATTACCAAAGTACAAAGGACAACTAAAACGTACAGAAAGATGTATATGTTCAGTTAACCAGATAACAAATCAGTAGTGTCATATTTCAATGAGGAACTTGAAACTTTCAGTTCAGCGCAGGAGCATGTAGAGGAACTATGGCTCAAGTTAAAAAGAATAGTTGAGCATGCATTGGATAGATATGTGCTCAGTGGAACAGTTCACAATGGAAGGGGTTCTACATGGTATACAGTCACTGTAAAGAAACTTCTAAAGAAACAGAGTACTGCATAATAAGTGTAAAACAAAGTGGAGGACTTATAGATATAGAGATGCTGAATGAAACACGTTTGGCTGTCAAGAGAGCAATGCGTGAAAATGTCAATGACTACTGTAGCAGAATATTGTCAGATGACCTTTCACGAAATCCAAAGAAATTCTGGTCGTATGTTAGAGGCACCGAAAGCTGTCTGTAGTGAATGAGATAGGAACTGACACAGAGGGTAGCAAAGCAAAAGCATAAATGCTTAACTCTGTTTCCAAATGTATCTTTACAAAGGAAAACCCAGGAGAATTGCCCCAGTTTAATCCTCATACCACTGAAAAGATGAGTGAAATCAGTTTGGTGTCAGTAGTGTTGAGAAATAGCTGAAATAATTAAAATTGAACAAAACTCCTACAAGAGGGGTTGTAGAAATGATCCACAAAACTACCATACCATATCCTTGACATCAATTTGTTATAGAATCTTAGAACACATTCTGAGCTCTAACATAATGAGGTATCTTAAACAGAATGACCTCCTCCATGACAACCAGCATAGATCCCAAAAACATTGATCATGTGAAACCGAACTTGCATTTTTCGCACATGAAAGCTTTGGACCAAGATAGTAAGAAGCAGTATTTTTTTTATTTTCGAAAAGCATTTGACTCAGTAGGGAGGAATAAGCATATTGTCTTGGATGGAGAGTCATCATCAGATGTAGAAGTAACTTCCATGTGCCCCAGGGAAGTGTGTGGGATGCGTACTGTTCATGTTGTGTAGTAATGACCTTGCAGACCATATTAATAGTAACCTCATACTTTTTGCAGATGATGCAGTTATCTGTAATGAAGTATTGTCTGAAAGAAGCTGCGTAAATATTCAGTCAGATCTTGATAAGATTTCAAAGTGATGCAAAGATTGGCAACTTACTTTAAATGTTCAGAAATGTAGAATTATGCCCTTCTTGAAATGAAAAAAAAAGTAATATCCTGTGATTTTAATATCAGTGAGTCACAGTGGGAATTGACCGACTCTTGCAAATACCTGGGTGTAACAGTTATGGATATGAAATGGAGTGATCACATAGATTCAGTTGTGAGTAAAGCAGGTGGCTGATTTCAGTTTGTTGGTCGAACTCTGGCGAGCTGCAATCAGTCTACAAAAGGGATTGCTTACAAATCACTTGTGCGACCCGTTCTATAATATTGCTCAAGTGTGTGGGATCCGTACCAAATAGGACTTTTTATTGAACATATACAGAGAAGGGCAGTGTGAATGTTCAAAGGCTTGTTTTACCCAATGGAGAGTGTCACAGAGATTCTGAAGGAACTGAACTGGAAGACTCGTGAAGATAGATGTAAACTAACCCAAGAGAGTGTATTAACAAAGTTTCAAGAACCAGCTTTAAGGGACAACTCTGGGTATATACTGCAACCCCTACGTATCACTAACATAAGGATCATGAGGACAAGATTAGAATAATTACAGCACACACAGAGGCATTCAGACAGTCATTCTTCCCACACTCGATATGTGAGTGGAACAGGAAAAAACCCTAATAACTGGTTCAATGGGACATACCCTCTGCCATGCACTTCAAGGTTATTTGCAGAGTATAGATGTAGATGTAGACTGTCAGAGTATCACCCTCTTCACAAATTTTACTGGTCTCTTTCTTTTTCATATTTTCCTTTTATTCCCTTATGATGAGTTTCTTATTCGTAATCGTGCCAACATCTGTAACACTGTATTTGCTTGTGCTGTTCTTATTACGTTCTAGTCCCCTGAGTAAAAATCCGCTTTCTCTACACTATGTTTCACTAATGCTTACCCAATTTAACTTCATCCTTGCTGCCTCATTCTTTCGCATCACAAATCATGTTCTGTAAATCAAATTGTGAAAGAGAGCCTTCAGGGATGTGAACCAAGTCAAGTAATACATAACAATCAGAAGCAGCCACTGCAATCCTCTTGTGTAAAGTATATCAGCAACAGATTATATCTAGCGCTAAGCTGTTCAAATTGATAGTTGTGGAAATTGTAGCTGTACTTCCCATTGCTTTCGGCACTATCCTGTTGTAGATCCTCATGAGTTGTTCTTCTTTTATAAGCTGTTTCCCACTCTCTTGTATAACTAGTAGCATTACAATACCAAGAAATCTGTCTAGATTTTTTAGTACTGTATATATTGGAAGTCCTCGGCTCGTGGTCTCGCAGCAGCGTTCTCTCGTCATTCATCTCCATTGTGGTCGGAGGAAGACAACGGCAAACCACCTCCTTTAGGACCTTGCCTAGTACGACGATGCGGGTCTCGTGCATCGTTCCCCTACCCTTTGTCAAGAGGCATGGCACTTCATTTCCATATATTGGAAAAGGAACATAACTGATAAATTTGCCTCCATATTCCAGATGTAGAAACTTGTTGCAATGGTGTCTGATAATAATCTATAAATAAAATATGAAGTGAATATGCCTCTCTACTCTTTTTTACAATCGTGTAGACCAACTAGGATCATGTTAACAACTTCAGTTCCTCTTCTTCCTTTGTTGTCGTTTCGTATTTTTCCAGTATTCCCTCATTTTCACCGCATGAAGTCTCTTCCTTTCTTCTGTCAATGTTGTCCTCGATTTTTTATTTTTTCTACTTTTAAAGCCTTCCAAATTTAGTATTTTATTTTTAAAATGGTTTCTTTCTGCTATTTCTGATTCTTTGATGATGTTTCTTTCTAGATCTTTCCTTACTTCTGTAATCCATGCTATTGTCGATTTCTTCTTCTGGAAATATGGGAGTATTTGTTTTGTTAGTCTATTTCCAACCATTCGGTAGAGGTATCCAAAAAGATTAATCTTTGTTTGGCCATTATTTCAGATATTTTGTCTATATTTTTGTAGATCTCCTCATTACTTCTTATTTTCCAACCATCTGCAGTTTTTATTGCACCCTGTAGAAATTTATGCAAATGATTTTGCTCAAATCCTGTGCTTATCTGTCCATTAAGAGGTGTGTGCACAGTAATTGCATGTAAAAGTATGATATTAGTTAGCTCTTTCATGTGTAACAGAGACTGAGATTTAAACAAGTAGCATTCTCTTCTTAGCTACTGACTTTGTTTTAAATGTGGTATTTGAAATCATTGTCCTGCGTAGACTGCTTATGTCATCAGATAATTAAATTTGGACAGATGTTTTAAATATTCTAAAAATTATTAGTGAGTAGCCAAAAATGGCAAAATAAAACTTATTGATGGGATCTAGAGTGTGATAAATTTGGTATCTCGTGATTCAGAGACTTAAGTTGTTCGGTTTCATTAATTACAGAATGCAGAGGGCCAAGTATAAAGTGTTTTCAGCCACTTTACATAATGTATCTCAATGCTGAACTGTGCTTGCCTGTCAGTATTTGCCAAAGTGACATTTTGCTTTCTGTTAGTCATAAAGTGTTGTGGCTAGTACCATATATTTGTGTGTCTAATAATAACTGACAATGCACACAGTCAAAGGCTTAGTGATGCCGTAAAACATCTCACAGTGCAGTTGCTCTTGTTCAGGTGATACTACAACAGTAACAGCCAGTTTAAATGTAGCTGTATTTCTTGATTACTCATAATTGAATCCATGCAGTGTGTTTTATGGTTAATTAAAATAGTATGGCTGTAAATTAGTACTCTTCAAGTTGTGTAAATATTGCTATCACTTACTTTCTCAAAAATTTCTGATAATGCTTACTTATAGATGCAATAACTTAACTTTATAGGAGACTGCAGTATCTGTCCTGTTTCCTTTCATTGACATTGTTATTGTTGTTGTTAAGTGTGAGTTTTAAGTATTGGATTTTAGATTAATGTGTTAATGGTTAACTTTAATAATTAACTGTTTGAATCCTTTTTTCTAACAGTGCTGCTCACTTGTTAAATTTCCCATACAAGATGAAGATACCACTTGATTATTGCATAGTGGAAGTGATATTTGCAGAACTGTTCAACATGCCTTCTCCTCGTTACCTTGAGATAATGTATGGATCAGTTCTCATAGAACTGTGTAAGCTGCAGCCCAGCACAATGCCACAAGTTAGTTGAAAGCTAGTAGATACAATTTTGAAGTGCCCTTGTCATTTGCATGCATTTATACATAGTTTTATAGTGTCTTCTTTTGTCTGTCTTTCTTTTCCCCTGATTCTTCTGCAGCCTGACAGCGATAGAAAGAATAGGGTAAATAAATATTTTTTGGTGTGTTAAATGCATCCTAATCTCTTACATACAAAGATATGAATGTTCTGCAAGGTCTATTTTCAGTATAGTGTAAATGGAAATGAAAAATTAACAACAAATGTAAGCTTTTCTATTCCAGATTGAGATCTTAGATTACTTCCTTGCTTCTTTCTTTTACTCAAATTCTTTCTAGTGTCAGACATTTTTGCTGGTATTCATTATGAGTATTTTGACATAAACTAATATATCCTGTACAACTAATTCCACTTAAACCAGAATATGACAAATTTGAAACTGATGTAACATTTTATATGAACAGTGCATGTGCTCTCTCCTGCTAGAACGTTACAACCAGCAGTCTGATATACTCTTGGGATACAAAAGAGCTGCAATTTGTCACATTATGAATTTTGTGTGGTGTATGACTAAAGATAAACGGCACCACATATCCACATAATTTTTGGAGACTGTAAATGATGTTTAATGAACTGTTTACTGCTACTCAGTGATACTCCACATGTTTTATGTTGGTGGAATCTGGGAATCAGTTCATCAAGTAGTGTTTGTCAGCATGCCCCTCAAGTGCCTGTAAGGCCATTTTAATTCAGCAGTGCACTCAGTTTCTCTGCTGGATGTTTACATGTTTAATGAGGAAGATATCAGGCAGGTAGTCAAAAATAGCATTCAAAGAGATTCTGTAGTAATGGGCAGGTTTCACCTTTGGTCTGTATGTGTCTTGGGAGGACATGTTTTACATAGGCATTCTGCAAGTTTGCTTTCCCTGGCACAATCTGATTTGATGTAATAAGTAGCAAGGTGCTTTTCATCAGTTAGATAGTTCCATTGTTTCCTAGTCCAGTTGCCATATCCCCTGCAGTGTAGTGAACACTTGTCATCGAATTAATAGCTATGCAAATAGTTGTCACTTGATAGAGAGCTTCATTGGTAGTTACATTGGTTGAATGATGTGCTCTAAAACATGTATGTCTTCCACAACATTTAATTCACTTTCACTTGTTCTGGAGATCATTGCATAGTCTGCAGTGTATAGTAGACAAGCATCCAACTCATTCATTAATAGGACACGTAAGTTCCTCGGTGCTCACAACTTACCAGCATACCTTATTGTTGCTCGTCCAAGTACGAAATGCCTTTTTCTAACCATCCACAAGCAACAAGACCATTTGGTATTTGTGTGAAATGTGTGCTGTGGAGTCACTTGGTGTGGAGCTAGTACAACCCCAAATGCAGTCCGAGAATAATGTTTAGATATAATGTGGTGCAAGAGAGGTTGCACTACTGCATATGTTTTAATACATTATGACATTTTAAGTGAGCACCACAAGTATGTACCTGTATCTACAGATGGGTCTGAACAGGGGGCCGGGAGGGGGGGGGGGGGGGCAGCAGTTGGTTGCTTTTTTCTTTTCCCCAGTCATATCCTCAAGGTGTGATTGCCTCTAGACTTTCAATGTGTCTGATGTGGCATGATATGCAATCTTGCACGCACTGGAGCAGGTCAGATATGATAGAAGTGCTAAATTTTTTGTCTTTTCAGACTCCCTGAGTGCCCTTCACTCTCTACAACACTTGTACCCATCAGACAAAGTATTCTAGAGAATTCAGGCTACCCTTCTCATCTCAAAAGGCTCAGGAAGGAAGGGAACTTTCTGCTGGGTCCAGGGCACAAGGCTACTACAGTAAATGAAATGGCTGGTATAGCAGCTGAGATGGGCTGTCATGATACTAAGACACTTTAGTGTGCCATCCTCCTAGATCCTCCTCCATGTCACTGTTGAGCTACAGAGTCTTGTGTCAATAGGAAGACAAAGTGATAGACAATAATCCACATTTAGGAAAGTCCACAATGTAGCTGTGGCGTGCCTCCTTCCATTCATGGAGACAAGATGTGATCCTCCTCACTCATCTTCACATTGGGCCCAACCCTGTGACACGTGGCTTGAATGGTGTTTGTGACACGCAGATCAGCATGCACTACGTTTTAGTAGATTGTGTTTTGTATTCAGGACAGCAGCTCATTTGTCAACTGATTTACCATATATTTTAAATGAGGATGTGAGGAATGTCGTTTTTATCTTTCTAGGTTTTGTGCAATGAACTTTGATATCGCAAAATACGTTGCAGTGTGGTGCACAGTATTTGAATAGCAGTTAAAGGTGTGCTCACAACATTACTATTGTTCCACTGTCCGGTGTTCTCTTTTCTTTTGTTTCTTTCTTCACCTATGATTGTTTTAAATAAAATTTTCCATATGGTTACAGTTACTTTTACCATATTAGTTTTTCACATATACGGGGAATATTTACAAAATCCTAACAAATACACCTGTTTTAAGTACTTACAGTATCACAAATATTAACTCATTTCAGTAAGCTACACCACAAAGCATTTTTCCACATGCAGGACAACCTTACGTTCGCTATGTTCAAAACATGATCAGATTCTCTACATTGTCCAAAATCATAAGAAGCCTTACATGTTCTAGACGGTACAGTTTTCGTATCTGTCAGCGTTATTTTCACTGGAAAACATCCCCAAATCCTTCATTGCAGCTTTAGAGAATTTTCCACTTTGCTTAGTCAGCCCTGAAGCTGTCCTCACACTGGATGTGTTTCTCATTGCGAAGCACGCCAGACGTGGTGTCTGTCATGGTTGCTGCACACTCTGAAATGACCTTTTACATCTCATGGAACGCACAGCTCATCACAATTTGCAATTGCAGCAATCTTCAGCAGCAGTTCTCAGCAGCATCTGGCAGTTAAATTACGCAGTTTCTGTACAAAAATGAACACACAAAATAGCTGTGTTAACTCTGTTAGCAATTGCCGAAGAAGGCAAATTTCAAAGAAGATTCTAGACTCATTGATGGCTTGATCAGCAAATTGCTGGTAGAGGAACACTATGTAATCCTATAAATCGATCTGAGATACATGCTAGTAGAAGTTATTCATTAATTCAGTTGAATCTTCATCTCATTTTCGGTTTTAAATTGAATATAGATAAAGTATAGTGTCTTAACACCAGTTTGTGTGTTAATACATCCATATTCTCAACATTGCATTTACTACCGTCAGTCTGAAGTAACGTGCTTAACCATGACTGAAAAAGATAATTACTAAAAAGATACAGATGTGAGGCATTCCATAAAACCAAAAGAGGTATATAGATTTTTCATAAAGTTTCATAATCGCAAAAACTTCCATTGTGTAACTTCGGTTTACTTTTTGATGTTTTCTGCAAGAATTCATGTGTCAAGACCACTAAAAAGAAAGACAGGGATTCAGGTTCTAGTCCAAATTAAGAGAGTGTTTTACCTGTGATGAAGGTTCACTTTAATCGGACTGAAAGAAACTTTACTGAGATAATATTTACTCCCTTTTTTATGGAGCCTTTGCAATGATTTTAAAACACACACACACACACACACACACACACACACACACACACACACACACAGGGGAAACATTACAATCATTACTGTCTGTACCAAGAACTGCAGCAAATACATTATATATAATAAATAACATAGACTGTTGCCCATAGCACTTCTCTATGAATCTTCCCAGAATCTATTAGAAAACATAAAGTGAAAAAAGTAACGCTAAAAGCATCAAATACATGCAGCATTTAACTACAGATATGTAATTATTGGTCATTTTATTACAACAAATTTTACCAAAAACAATACTTTTTGAGAGATTCTCAATATGCTGATGGTTTGGAGCAGATTATCTCCTTTCACACATATGCTATTATTAAAAGAAAGAACACCTCCCAAATATGGAGTGTAACTCCATAGATTATGGCATCACGAAAGTTCGGCTTGTAAAACCTATGCTAGATTCTTCATTTCATGCTTTGTGATGTAATGGAATGTGGAATTTCATGTTGTGATGTCACCAGCTCCTCATCCATGTACTTTCTAACATCCCATTGAGGGCAGCTTTCCAATTGTAATCAGGGAAGATCACATTTTTCAAGAACAGGTCTGCAATGTTGTGCAAGCACCTAGTGAACTTCTTCCTCTGTGGTAGGTAATGATGGCACTGATGTTGGTACATACAGAAGATAGAAGTATATCTTCTTATATCCTTTGACATGTTGTTGTTGTTGTGGTGGTGGTGGTCTTCAGTCCTGAGACTGGTTTGATGCAGCTCTCCATGCTACTCTATCCTGTACAAGCTTTTTCACCTCCCAGTACCTACTGCAACCTACATCCTTCTGAATCTGTTTAGTGTATTCATCTCTTGGTCTCCCTCTACGATTTTTACCCTCCACGCTGCCCTCCAATACTAAATTGGTGATCCCTTGATGCCTCAGAACATGTCCTACCAACCGATCCCTTCTTCTGGTCAAGTTGTGCCACAAACTTCTCTTCTCCCCAATCCTATTCAATACTTCCTCATTAGTTATGTGATCTACCCATCTAATCTTCAGCATTCTTCTGTAGCACCACATTTCGAAAGCTTCTATTCTCTTCTTGTCCAAACTATTTATCATCCATGTTTCACTTCCATACATGGCTACACTCCATACGAATACTTTCAGAAACGACTTCCTGACACTTAAATCTATACTCAATGTTAACAAATTTACTACCATTATTATCGGGCAACGATGGCCAGAAATATTACCGAACATGGGCTATAATTTGTGACTGGAAATGTTCCAGGTCAACATCACTGGGCTGTATTGTCAGCAGTATGTGGTTTCTATGGCCTATGTAAACTTACCTTTACCATACATTTCACACATTTCTGCATAATTATGTCTGAATATTTAGCTGCACACTTTTGCTCCCTCACTCACTTCTAAAGTCTTCGTAGATGACTGTCATTATTACATAATCTCCTAATATCTATTTACTCTGTAATGTCATCTCAGAATAGAATATGATGTTTCAGTAGATTCTAGAATATGACATGTTGTTTAATATGTGACATATTATCAGCACCATTCTTATTTAACTTTGTTCTCTTTCAGGTGCTGGCTCAAGCAACAGAAATTCTTTTTATGAGAATTGACACAATGAATGTCTCATGCTTTGACAGGTAAGATGCTGGTCACTTTACGAAATCCTTTTTGTAAACAGAAACATTGAAGGAATTTATGAATTAATGTGTGTACACTAATTTAAGTAATTGTGCTACTAAAAATTTATCATAAGATCATTCATTGTAAAGGTTTTAACACTCACCAGATTACTATGTGTAAATAACATATCAAATGTAATCTGGGCATAGTATTGAGAGCACTTCTGTTTGAATCCAGTTGATGTTGGAATCACAGAAACATGCAAAAAATGCTGTTTCAGTTTTTTAAAATACCAATGAGCTTGTCTGCCTTAAAAAGACATAAAAAGTAATTTTATAAAAAATTAGAGTATGGTTGAACGGTTAGGTGCATTCTACTATTCTGAACGGAGCATGGGGGATGCCCATCGATGCTCTTCACAGAAAACTTGAGTTGAAAATCAGTGTGCCACCTGCATCAATCATCTAAACATATAGTAAAAGTCATCCATTCTTGCCACAGTAAAGAAATATGTGAGGAACACTATTAAGGACTGAAACTTCGTGGCAGATTAAAACTATGTGCCGGGCCGAGACTCGAACTCGCGACCTTTGCCTTTCGCGGGCAAGTGCTCTACCATCTGAGCTACCCAAGCACGACTCACGCCCCATCCTCACAGCTTTACTTCCGCCAGTACCTCGTCTCCTACCTTCCAAACTTTACAGAAGCTCTCCTGCGAAACTTGCAGGACTAGCACCTCTGAAAGAAAGGATATTGCGGAGACACGGCTTAGCCACAGCCTGGGGGATGTTTCCAGAATGAGATTTTCACTCTGCCCGCAAAAGGCAAAGGTCCCGAGTTCGAGTCTCAGCCCGGCACACAGTTTTAATCTGCCAGGAAGTTTCATATCAGCACACACTCTGCTGCAGAGTGAAAATCTCATTCAGGAAACATCCTCCAGGCTGTGGCTAAGCCATGTCTCTGCAATGTCCTTTCTTTCAGGAGTGCTAGTCTTGCGAGTTTTGCAGGAGAGCTTCTGTAAAGTTTGGAAGGTAGAAGACGAGGTACTGGGGGAAGTAAAGCTGTGAGGACGGGGCGTGAGTCGTGCGTGGGTAGCTCAGTGGTAGAGCACTTGCCCACGAAAGGCAAAGGTCCCGAGTTTGAGTCTCAGCCCGGCACACTTTTTAATCTGCCAGGATGTGTGTGTGTGTGTGTGTGTGTGTGTGTGTGTGTGTGTTTTAAAATCATTGCAAAGGCTCCATAAAAAAGGGAGTAAATATTATCTCAGTAAAGTTTCTTTCAGTCTGATTAAAGTGAACCTTCATCACAGGTAAAACACTCTCTTAATTGGGACTAGAACCTGAATCCCTGTCTTTCTTTTTAGTGGTCTTGGCACATGAATTCTTGCAGAAAACATCATGGACGAATTCAGAGATACAGTACAACTAGTCACCTGTTCACATAGTTTGTCCTCCTAATGATGCAGAACCACCACGAAAGAAAAGGAGAGAGAGTGGTGCTAAGTTGAATCAAATGTAATGCTCGAGGAAGTACAGTGATTTGTTTTACATCCTGATCCAACACTCAGTTTGTTAAGTTTCACAATTGCTCATTTCAGTAAGATTTTCACTACAAAGTAAGAAATTTCATTCTGGAACGAAGCCACATGTTTTGTTCAGTTATCCTTAGAAAATCAACTGTCAGTAAGTTTCTGTACAGGGAGATTTTTTCCACTGTGTACAGACTCTAGGGATTGATCACTGAGAGGATACAGAACAAAAAAGTTCTATAGAACTTATGTCCGGAAACGTGTGGCTTCCATGCTAGAGACCATTTATTCGATCATATTTTGTTACAGAGTCTGCGGTCTAATACGCACGGTACTGTGCAGCCAGAGTTACAGTATGTGTTGAAAATGGTTTCCATGTCTGGAATGGGCTCTGCATACACAATACTTTTGAGATGGCCCCATAACCAGAAATCGCACGGGTTGAGATCCGATGAACAAGAAGGCCATGCAACTGGACCGTCTCATCTGATCCATCAGCCAGGGAAGACACGATTGAGATGTGTCTGGACGTTAATGACACCATCATGTAGCAGTCACATAACCCTTCAAATCATCAGTGGCACTTCTTCCAGCAGGGGAGGCAAAGTCATCAGCAAGAAATGCCGATAGTTCCGGGATGTTGGGCAAAGTGGAAGGAAGACTGGTCCCCAAAATACGGATGCCAATTATCCCAGCCCAAACATTCTGGTTGAACTGATGCTGAAGATTCGCTGTTATCGTATCATGGGGGCTCTGCATACTATCCCACAGATGAGATGACGCTTATGAAAGTTGAAGATACCACTCCATGTAAAGGCGGCCTCATCTGTGACTGTGATGGATGACACAAATCCTGGAATCATGGTTGCCTGGTGAAGAAACCAGTGACAATACTGTTCCTGATATGGAAAGTCTGTCGCTAGTAAGCACTGCACACACTATAAGTGATAAGGGTAGTAACAATTGTCGTGGAGAATGTTCCACACAATCTCCGGGCTTACCTTGTACTGGTGGGCCAGCTGCCTGGTACTGACATGGTTGTCGCCTTCCACAGTGTTAATCACATTTCCCTCCAAATCTGCTGTTGGAACATTTTGAGTACCTTCTTTATGATTTGCTGCTTCCTGAAACAACCCTGTCTCAGACAAATGACGAAACATTGAATGCTGTGGCTGAAGTTAAAATCTTCTTGGTTATTAGGCCGCGTCATGTTTCTTCTAAAATGTTCGACGTTTCGACCCCTCTGCTGGGATCTTCCTCAGGATCTTTTGGTCTCCACGACTGCTAGAACACTGTCAGAGACGAGTGCCGCGTCCACTTATAAAGGGGGAATTTTCTGGCGTTCATGCTGGAGAAGTGATAGTATTGGCTGGTGGGCCATAGTCATAGGCTAATACAGAAGAAGGG
This sequence comes from Schistocerca serialis cubense, assembly GCF_023864345.2. Lineage (NCBI taxonomy): Eukaryota > Metazoa > Arthropoda > Insecta > Orthoptera > Acrididae > Schistocerca > Schistocerca serialis. The sequence continues at coordinate 10,841,620 of NC_064644.1, forward strand.
GCGTTGGTAGCTCATCTCCTGTGGATACCATTGGCGGTCATCGTCATTGGATAGAAAGGCACTATTCCACACTATGCTGGAGAAGGGTTATTGATTGAAATGCCTGCTACCGCTATTGGTTGGTTGTCAACAGTGGCTAGATTCAAAACGGACAGAGCAAGAGAGGGGGAATGTTTACCCAAAATATTATTGTCCGCCGAGGTGACTTGCAGCGCATTGTTTATGCCGCTACCACACCGCAGCCGCGTATTTACTTCCTTGATGGCGGGAAGCCACGATGCCGGAGGCCTATAGTCATCCTCTCTATTGAAATTAGATGCATTCTTAGAAATTTCAACTGCTTCTCGGACCTTTCTTCTATAAATGTTTGTTTCTTTAGCCAGTACATGTACGTTATTAAAATCAATGTCAGAGCCACAGTTCTCGTGATGTTCCCCTACTGCCAATTTTGCACTTTGTTGTAGTAGCATGTGCCGTTCGTGTTCCTTAATGCGTTCTTTAACAGTTCTTCCTGTTTCGCCTATATACACTTGCCGCAGCCACATGACACTTGATAGACGCCTGCATTGTGGAGGTAATCAGGTGCATCCATTTTCTGTCATAAAAAGTCTTTTATTTTGTTTTAACTAAAGAAAAATGTCTGAATACCGTTTTTCTTTAAAATTCTGCTTATGCGGTCAGTGACCCCAGAAACGAACGGTAATCTGACGGAGTGAGAAGGTGGTTCCTCATCATTCTTATTAGCGGTATAAATATTCCACCTAAAAGCCCTGTCGATTGAATAACTATCATATCCATTTGCCTTGAATGTCCTCTTTAAAAAATTCAACTCCGATTCCAAGTTGTCGTCATCGCTGATACGGAAGGCGCATGAAGACAGAGTGTGTACTGCTTGCTTCTGGGCTGGGTGGTGGTGCGAAGTGGCATCTAAGTACCTGTTTGTGTTAGTTGGCTTTCTGTACACTCTGTGACCTAGAGTGTTATCAGATCTTCTGTATACCAGCACATCTAGGAATGGGAGATCGACCTCACTCTCAACCTCCAAGGTGAATTTGATTGAATGCTGTGGTTGTTGTCGGTGGGGATATGTCTCCTGATACAACCTTGCTGCTCGCCGCCCATTGCCATTTGCCTTTCTGTGAGTAAACACCATGTCAGCAAGCTCTCAATTTGAATACAGAACCATTGTGTCCTGTATCACATCCACTACAAGGTGAGTCAGCAAGAGAAGTGAATCAGGCACAACATTACCATTTACTTTGGCAAGAGAGGGCGCTAGGGCATGACATATGAGGACCAGTACCACCCTTTAGGAGGAAACCATGCATTCTGTAATTGTGGCTGCATGGTACAGCGCATATTAGACTGCCATCTGTGTAACAAAGTGTGATTGAATAAATGGTCTCTAGCATGGAAACCATATATTTCCGGACCTAAGTTCATTAGACCTTATTTGTTCCGTATCCTCTTACCGATCAATCCCTAGAGTTTGTACATGGTGGAAAAAAAATCACCCTGTATGAGCTGAAATTTCTTTGATTTTACTATTAAGCTTCTTTCGTGAGATATATGTGGGTTGAAGTAAACACTGCTAACTTTTGGAATATGTACTGTAGAAATTCCTCTGTTGTAACCTGTGCCTCTGTAGGTGACTAGTCATCTCTGTGACAAACAGCTGTTATTTTATCTTCTGTATCTGTATTAATTGTACATTTGAAGATACACTGTGATCAAAAGTATCTGGACACCTGGCTGAAAATGACATACAAGTTTGTTGCGCCCTCCATTGGTAATGTTGGAATTCAATATGGTGTTGGCCCACCTGTAGCCTTGATGACAGCTTCCGCTCTCGCAGACATACGTTCAGTCAGGTGCTGGAAGGTTTCTTGGGAAATGGCAGCCCATTCTTCACTGAGTGCTGCACTGCATGTTGGTCGGTGAGGCCTGGCACGAAGTCGGCTTCCAAAACATCCCAAAGGTGTTCCATAGGATTCAGGTTAGGATCCTTTGCAGGCCGTACATTATGAACAGGTGCTTGTGTTGGACGATGCAATCGCCATCCCCGAATTGCTCTTCAAATGTGGGAAGCAAGAAGGTGCTTTAAACATCATTGTAGGCCTGTGCTGTGATAGTGCCACACAAAACAACAAGGGGTGCAAGCCCCCTCCATCAAAAACACGACCACACCATAACATCACCGCCTCCGAATTTTACTGTTGGCACAACACGCTGGTAGATGTTGTTCACCAGGCATTTGCCATACCTACACCCTGCCATTGTGTACCATGATTTGTCACTCCATACAACGTTTTTCCACTGTTCTATCGACCAGTGTCTACACTCCTTACACCTAGCGAGGCATCATTTGGCATTTACCGGCATGATGTGTGGCTTATGAGCAGCCGCTCGACCATGAAATCCAAGTTTTCTCACCTCCCGCCTAACTGTCATAGTACTTGCACTGGATTCTGATGCAGTTTGGAATTCCTGTGTGAGGGTCTGGATAGATGTCCGCCTATTACACAGTATGACCCTCTTCAACTGTTGGCGGTCTCTGTCAGTCAACAGATGAGGTTGGCCTGTACTCTTTTGTGCTGTACGTGTCCCTTCACGTTTCCACTTCACTATCACGTCAGAAACAGTGGACCTGGGGATGTTTAGGAGTGTGGAAATCTCGCATACAGGCATATGACACAGGTGACACTCAATCACCTGACCACATTTGAAGTCTGTGGGTTCCGCAGAGCACCCCATTCTGCTCTCACGATGTCTAATGACTACTGAGCTCGCTGATACGGAGTACCTGGCAGTAGGTGGCAACACAATATACCTAATATGAAAAACATATGTTTTTGGGGGTGTCCAGATACTTTTGATCACATAGTGTAGTATTAATCATACAATTAAAGAGACCATAGTAATAAGCAGTTCTCAAGAATCCCTCCGATGAAGGATTTTTGAGATACCTACTTTTGTGGCTGGATTACATTTCCATGGAATACCTTCATTGACTTTCAAGCTGGTATCTGCTTTTCCTGCAGATACTTTTGTGAGTTCTTTGCACATTAAATATCTCCAGATGTAATCTCTTAGATGGTTTACTGCTTCCCTTGATATACTAGCACTAGTCTAATCAAACAAGAATGATACTTTTTGCACAATTATATCAATATGTCACATACATTTGGCAGGGTCAAGTACCAGTCTCTGCACAGAGTGATGATCCTTTGCAGGTGCTCCTGCATTTTGTTGCAATTTACTGGCATTATTGCTACTGTATTCTGTACACAGAAGCATTGTTCACTAATATTCTCATGGAGCTGCTGACATTACACTCCAGATCGTGAACAGTAATGTCATAGAAGACATCCTACCTTCAGATCTGATAATTTATTTCTCCCCATTAAGAGCAATGTATATTGATTCCTCCTTGTTGAAAAGTCCTCAGTCATTTCACAATACTTGTCCAATATTTCATAGGATTTTATTTTGTACACCGAGTGTCATTGTGGATCTCAGTGGAATGTTTTAAAAAAAATAAGAAATGTGACAGGATACAGTTATCTACTGTATACTGGTCTTGTGGGCAAACCATATGAGCTTAATTTCATTATAGTGGAAACTTTTGGTGTACAAATAACTCATAAGACACCAGTATAGAGTGTGTTTCATATTTCTATAAAGAATGTAGTTCAGTAATATTTCTTTATGATTATACTTTGCTGACCAAGAACCTAGGAAATACCTGCATTTTTCCTGTCTCTTAGAATGTGTCGTTACTCACAGTAAAGTGGTACTAAAAGGAAGTGAACTGTTTTGAACAATGAGTGTAGACTTCAATGGGTATTCTGCTATGCCTGTTGAGCATTTTTATCTAATTTCCAATTCTGCAATTTGTCCTTTTAGCATCCATGTGATGCTTAGTGGTTAGCAAGAGAAACTCAGTGTAATCTTAAGAGAAATGATTGATTAAAGCTTGGAATTAGCCCTTGGTGTTTCCTGTGCCTCTTAGTTGTAAAGAAAACTGTACATTAAATTTAAAAAAATATGGGGAAGTTTGATTTTAATATTCCAGTAACATTTTTGTTCTTGTAATCAGTGACAGCTAATGACTTCTAGTTTGCCCTTTTACTTGGTATTCCTTTTTTGATATGAAAGCATTGATAATGTAATTCAAGACACTGAAATATTAGCTTTGGAATTAAAACTATATGGACTGCATAAATTTACTACCAACTCAGATGATAAGTGACAAAACTATTAGACAACATGAAACAAATGGAACAGAATCAACTGCAGTTTCTTCTCACTTTTTGTGAAAGTACTTGACTTCTGATATTTTCAGTGTTGTTCTGCAACAATAAAATGGTTGACAGATGCAAATTGTTGGTCTCTAAGGAATCCACTTACCCGGTGGTCGAAAATGGCTAAAAATGGTCTATCAAAATCTTCCTCTAACTTGTGAGTAGTGTGTTAAGGCATAATATTGACTCCATGGATGGCTAATAAACACTAGTCCAGTGTGTAATTTTTAGTTTGCAAAGAGTAGGGATTGTGAAAACTTAGGCCTCACCCTACATACGCAGCAGAAGCGATTGACAGTGTGACATGTGGATACACAGCCTTCCAGCTATGAGCAGCAGCATCAGGCAATATGCCCTGGTGTCCTGCATGTGAGTGACGATCTCTTGCTACAAGATGGCTGTTTCTGTAAAATGGTGCCTGTAAATCGTGGAATGTTGTAGCTTGAGAGTGAGGTAACAAAATTAGGTTTACTTGGGTAAATAAGGCAATAAAGGAGCAGTGTGTGTCCAGTTCGCAAATGGAGGAATCTTCATGGAGAATTTCATAACTTATATCATCAACTACGAAGACCACCAGACAGATTCTTCGAATATATGTGAATGAGCAGAAATGCATTCCACTATCTCATCAATGAGTTAAAGACAAGTGTTTCTTATGTGATCAAGAACTTCCAACAGCCAGTAAGTGAAGAAGAGTGACTGACTATTATAAATACAGAAAAATCAGCAGCTTTCAGAATGAGGCGTTGGTTGCATAACGGCAGCGTCATTGGCTGGTAATTTCGGTCGTCGGGGGTCGTGGGTTTATCTCCGGCTACTTCTTATACTGTGACTGACCCAACTACAAATCTATCACCTGTTCTGTGTACTAAGTTTTATCTATACTCTTTACGCTGCATCTTGAAGTATATTTTTAAGGTCTTCCCAAAGTGCTTGATCTTTAAGTGTAGACACCCCTATCGCATTACATCACCCACAGTAAATTCTTAAAAAAAAACACATTGAGCAGCCATGAAATTGTACTGACATTTGATTGTTGGGGAATGTAATTCATTAGCAGTCATTGTGAATCCCAAGTGTTTCCATTAATCTAAATAGTCTGCATTAATGAAACACACAAAATTTCTGAAAACAAAGGTCAAACATTTTGTGAAATGATTTGTCTAAACGTATGAAATAGATTAGAGCAAAATTTTTGCTATTCGTAATTTAGAGCATCACTCAAAGGCATGTCAATTGTTTCTCTGATCTCTGTTGTTTCTTTTAGACAGATCATTTCACTAAATATTTGCCTGATTTCTTTCTTTTTTTTTTTATTTTCAAGGCATGCTCTTAGTGACACCTCATTTACCTTTGTAGCATCTTCTATTTATGAATTGTCATAAATTTAATACTTGATTCGAAGGAAGCCTTTTTGACAGTTAAATATCACACCAGTGTATCTTGCGCGCAAAATAGCCAGGCCTTGAAGAGATGGACTTTCAACGCTTCATTTACGTAACTGGTAGCAACTATTCATGAAATATTTCAATTTTCCGTCAAACCTCTAATTAAGGTTTCCTTAATTACCCTGTTTACTTTCAAGGCCTTTGCCTGCTGCCCCCCTTTCCCCCTGCCCCATCCTCCCAAACGGTAGAGCTCTCTCTGGCACTCTGATACCCCTTTACCTATTTCTCACTCGTCTTTTGGCTATAAAAATTTGACAGATACCCATTATGCATAGTTTATAGGGAGTCTTGCTTTCGTTCCACTCAAAAATTGAACAAAAACATTTCAAGACTTATTCATACAACAAATATGTCCTCTTTTCATGCTGTCATGTGCAGAAATCCTCACTTTGATATCTGAACTGTTTATGAAATATGACGAGTTTTATGACCACACAATTTGTTATGCACAGGGTGTGCTGCGTGCGACCCATTTGCCACATTTACAGTCCAAAATCGCAATGACTAAGAGAGATACCAATCTGTTCTCAACTGTAATATCTTGACTGCATTTCATATACAGGTATTTATGACCTAAAATGAACTATATGCAAAATGTGCGCACTACATATTTGCCTTTGTAGACTCAAAAGTTATGTGCAGTCATTTAATCAGATTTGTGCAGCATAGTAACTATGACAAATAACAAAAAGGAATTCAGTCATTTATTGAGCAAAAATATCAATCTGTAAGGCGGGAAATAATCGATTTTTTACACTAAATAATTTTCTTAAAATCAGATAATAAGTATTTCATAGCAGATAGTGCATCCGCTCTGGCACTTTGTGGAGCAGACCATATCTGTTTGCTTTCACTGTCAGGTGGAGTGCAGTAACAAGATTCAGCTACATTTGAATTCACACTTCCCAAGTTGTAGCAGAGTACAAGCAGCACCACGGCCGTCGCTCACCTGGGAAACCTCTATAACTATGCTTGTGGTTGTGTTTCGTTGACTGAAGCAGTTGTACACTCTTGGTTGCTTCTGCCGCTTATGTAGGATGCAATGTTACAATAACCTAGAGACTACTACTCTCAAAGGTTGTAGAGGGGGGGATTGCTAAGTTGAACATACTCCTCGTACAGACAGATTACTATTAAAAGTTTCATTATAAGGTTGTATCATTCTATCTATTCAGATTTTTCATAAATAAAAACTGCCTTTCTTCCAGATGCATTTTGCCTTTTTTTTTTTTTTTTTTTTTTTTTTTTTTTTTTTTTTTTTTACTTTAAGGCATCTTCAGTGGGATCTAGAATAATACAGTTTTGGTTTAATATCTTTTAGTTATAGATTATAAAACATTTAACAACTCATTTTATATCTAAAAAAGTTATTAATTACAATTCTTTGTGTTTTTGGTTGGCACCTGCAAAGAACTGCAAGTAATTACTTATTTACGTAAAATACAAGTCATGAACTATTTTCTAATCTACAAATAATACATATCAAAACAAAACTGTTACTCTAGATCCTACTGAAGATATCTTAAAGTAAAAAAAAGGCTAAATACAGCTGCGAAAAATAAAATACAGTGCAGCAAGAAAAGGTGGCTTTTATTTACGAAACAAATATTTCTTTGCTTGCTGCAGAGGATGGCCATGCAAACAAACAATTTACATTCCTCTACTCATTTCCACTGTTCGCAGGTTTGTTAACTGGTTTGCATATCACTTGAGTAATTTCCAGTTCCGATGGAGTTGGGAAGACTGGGATTCTTGTCTTCAGCTTGATCCAGAACATCCACGACCCAAATTTATTCGTGAAGTTCTGCTGAAGTGTCTCAGGTCAGTAATTACACCTATGTACTACATTATGAGGCTACATGCTAAGTTACTATTTTTAATGACTCTTCTCTGTCTTCCTCCTTCTTCTGCCTTTTACAGATTAGACCTACCAACCTGTTCTGGGCTCAGTTCCAACTGGCCATCCTATGTTCATTTTTCCTTTGTGTTTGTATTGTAAGGGCAGGTTTGGAACCCTTGTTTCTTCCATTCATTCCAGATATTCCTTCCAGTTTTGTTTGTGTTTGTCCATTTTGTCATTTATTGCAAACATATTGAGTTCTTCTCTGGTGTTTTTATTAGCAGTCGTATCCTGGTAGTAAGCTTTCCATTTCAGCTACCTCAACATGGTTAGATATTTTATTCTTTTTTTTCCCTAACAACCCTGAGATCACTGCCAGCCAGTAGAACAGGTACATCTATAACCCAACAGCATATCATTTTTGTGTTTCTTCGTGTATTTTTCAATATTCTGCTTAATCAAAAGTAATATATCTCCCTAGGTAATTGAATGCTGAATTTGTTCCAAAATCTGATGTACTATTACAATTTTGCATCACACTGTTTTTTTCCCATGGATTTCCATTGTCTTAGTTTTATTTGTAGCTATCCTCAAATCATAATTCTTTCCAAGTAAGTTTAAAAGTTGAATTGATTTTTGTAGTTTGAAATTAACCATTAATAGGGTGTGACATCAGCATGTAATAATATGTAAATATATTTATTCTTGTTTGTGTGAATCCTTCTGGCTCTCTGCCTGTCCATGTTTGAGTGGCATCACCTGTACAAATATTAAAAAGAGTAGGTGATAAAGTACACCCATGTCTCACACCTTAGTTTATTAGAAGCTTCTCTCCTTTGTATTTGGGGATGTCAAGTGTAATATAAGTTCCATTACACAGACTGTTAATGCAGTGTATTAAGTAATTTGGGTATCGAGTTTTTTCCATAATTCCCAAAGGCTCTATTTTCACACTCTCAAACGCTTTTTCAAAATCTATGAAAGCCAGGTAGATTGGTAAATTAAATTCTGTTCATTCTATATAATGTGATGCACAGTAAATATTTATTGCTTCATAACCTTCCTCTTATGGAGCCACTTTCTTCTTGTAGAAGTAACACTTATGTAATAATCTTTAATCTGTTATTTAATACAACTGAATGTATTTCATAGACAGCTATTATTCATACTTCTTCTAAAATTTTGAAGTGAATACTCATCATTAATTGTTTGTATTTTGATTGAATATTCTATGTTCTTGAAATATTTTGTGTAAGTAGCCCAGTTTTATAATTTACAGATACAATGAAGCCACCAGTTCTACATCACATAAAAAATTATAGTAGGCTGGCAGTTAACATACTTGTACCCCATGTGGCGTACGGTGTTTTTCTGTGGTTTTCCATAAGAGCTTTCTGTCCCCTCTCTTGCATATTTTTTAAACTGTCTTGTTTATAGCTTTGTACATTTGTGTTATTTGTTTTCAGTGAAACTGATTACATCAATAGGATATTGGTCTGGTTTTGCTGTATAATAGATCATAAATATGTTGTAAAATCTTTTAAAAATTGTGTAGTTATTTCATTAACATTTGAACTAAACTGATGACAGATATTTTATATTGATGAGTATATGTTGCAAACATTGCTACTTTGGGAGGCACTTGTTTTTACAGCGGAGAAAAGTAAAGACTGCTTAAGCCACTCGTCAAGCAAAGTTGATCAGAATGTTCTAGAGCAAGCTGTTGGAATTGTCAGCACTTTTGGAAATTTGCAGCTTATAATTCTTCATTATTTTGACTGATAATGTTACAGGAATTGAATAAATGGTAGATTTTCCTGCATATTATTCTTTGTGATGTTCCTGCCAAGTGAGGAAAATGTGTGACAGCTCATATCAACTCCTCTACGAACAATTGAGGCAGTGAGCAATGAGTATGCAGATAGAACCATATTGGCAAACTTCCAGCATGCTGGAATAATTGTAGGTCAGCAACCTCTGTTAATCAGGACAATAAGCAACGAGCCAAAGTTGCAAAATTCAATTTTTTTTATTTACTAGATGACTGGTTTTTTGGGAGGAAGGCCCATTTTCAAATCATTGTAACAGATGGTCGAAATTGTATTTCTGAAAAATCCAAAAACCACATAAAAAATCTATATGTATTATCAAGTGCAAACAAACAGTTATCCGTATGCACTATAACTGTTCGTTTCCACTTCATAATACGTATACATTTTTGACATGGTTCTTGCATTTTCAGAAATACCATTCTGACTAGCTGTTACGATGATTTGAAAATGGGTCCTGGCCTGAAATAGTCATTGAGTAAATAAAACAAGTTAAATTTGTAACTGTGGCTGGCTTTTCATTGTACTGAAAATCGTACTGAACTGTTGTAAATTTTTCTCATTGAACAGAAAAACAGATGCCATGTTCATCTATAAATAAGCAAAGTCAGTAAGGTAAAAACAGATGAGAGGGGTGTCACGAAAACATACACTGCGCAACACCCTTTCTGAAACCATGTAATTGTTTCCCATTGGGACACAGGAGTATGAAATTTGGCTTTGAGGTGCCTCCAACCTTCCTATGTAAAGCTGCAAAATTGTGGCCCCCTGCGGTGTTAGCCTCAGGCTCGGTGATGCTTCAATCAGTGAGTGAGGTGTCGACACACGGGGAGTGGGGGGGGGGGGGGGGGGGGGGGGGGACAGACCTTGGAAGTTCATGTGAGCTGTAAGGTGGGTTAGTGATGTTGCATTGGCACCAAATTTCACTACAATTCTGCCCAACACCATGGTAGATGTGTCACATGATGGGAAGCTCATCACACACCCAGTCTAACCCACATTCCACTCCTTTGTTCGACACGTGTGATGGAGGTTAGGACTGTGGTGCCCAACATTGACATTGTGCAGGTTTCTTATGGGTGGCTGAGGAAAACATTTCATACACACCACTGCTCAGAATTGAGATGAAAAGGTCTCAGGATGCAGCATAAAAGGGTGCCAGTGAAACCACTCCTTCCCTAGGGACATTCATTTTCACACATTTCGCACACAAAAACAACAGTTTGCAGTACACTATACAAGAGGAAGACATTATTGGCAAATTTTGCCACTGTTGACACATCCTGTATGATCAACCCTTATGTAATGACATCATGGGGCTGAAACCTCATTGAATGTGGTCTCACCCCTTTGAAGTATTGCGTGACTGCAAGCTTTGCTTTGGTATACAGGATAACTAGGGACTGTTCAAAACCATTTGATGAAATATGAATGTGATCTGAAGCAGAAAAGGCTGTTTATGCTTCTTCATGCCTCCATTTTTAACTGTGTCTTGTAGAATTTGTTCAGAGTGATGTGACATTGACACACTCGTGAATGAATGAGTGAGGGATCCCTCTAAGGCCACTTGAGTGCTTTTGTTCGGCACCTTAAAAATGTCCCTTTACTGGGATACTCAGTCGCCGATCCCATCCAGCAGGTGGAACAAGCAACCTGCTCCAAATTGGCGCCTGCTGGTTGCATACAGAATAAGAGGGGTGTCGAAAGGGTTGCCTGTCTGTCTGGCAGGTAGAGACTGGTAGAGAGATGTCTCTGTACAGATATATTTTTAAAGAGCCCAGCAAAGGTGCACCGGCGGTATTGTCAAACTGGGGATCTTAGAGGGATCTTTAGCTGTTATTTGTTGCCACACAACACTCCAAAGGGGTTAGGTCACACTCAATGGGGTTGCAGTCCCACAGTGTCCTTAGAAAAGGGTGAAATAATCCTTGTGGTGTCAGCAGTGGTAAAATTTGTTTAGAATGTCATCCTCTTGTACATTGCACAGTAAACTGCAGCTACTGATTGCAAAATGTGTGGAAATGAACGTCACTGAAGATGGGATAGTTTCATGGTGCCCTTTATACCACTTCCCAAAACGTTTTTGTATCAATCCTGAGCGGTGGTGAGTTCGAGATATTTGTCGACCATCCATAAGGAACCCGTATGATTTCAGGCATCGCAGTTATGATTTCAACCACAGAGGCATCAAAAAGAGGGGTGAAATGTGGATGAGGTGTGACATCATGTGTCATATCCATGGTAGCTTGGGGCAGAATTGTAGTGAAATTTGATGCCTGTGACATCATTAACCATCACTACAGCTCACGCAAACTTCTGCGCTCAGGACTTTTTTTGCATGTGTCGACACCGTGCTGTTTGAAGCACCACTGAGTGTGAAGATGATGATGTGGGGCACCATGCTTTTGCACCATTACAGAGGAAGTTTGGTGACACCTCTGAGCTAAATTTCAAACTTCTGCATCAGAATGGGAGACAGTTTTGGTGTTCTCAAAAAGTGATCCTCTAATTGTGTTGTGCAGTGTATATCAGAGGTGTGCGTAATGTGTTCGTAATGTGTTCTTTCATGAGCAAAAATGTTCAACCAACAACTTACTCTGCAAGGAAGAACTATATCACATTAGGAGGAAAACAAAATACTTGAATCTGGAGTGAAGTCACTCCTCCTCTCAACTTTACATCACTGTAAAAATTAGTTACTTGTGCACATTTTTTAGAGGAAAATAAAATGCAAATGTTTGTGCCAGCTGAGTTTAATCAAAGCTTTTCTCTTTTATTCCTTAAAATTAAAGCTGATTACAACACTTGAGATGTTAGTACAAGAACACTTATCACGTTCCAGGAAATTAGTGTGCCTTCACTATGTAAGGATCAGATCCAAGAGCAGCAAAACTTAATTAAAGTCATTCTTCTCAAGGGAATTTTCATTGCACTGTGTTGTGTTTTATATATGAATGTCACCCACTAAACTGAGAAGTCTCTTCCCAGTACCCATTTGCTGAGTATACTATACACATGGATTCAAATGACCTGATTGCCTGCTACAACACAAAGGCTATGTGGATCCTCCCACTTGTACTAGTTTCCCTGAATGTTGGAGATGAGTACTTGCCCTCCAATTGAACCCACTTGGACTTGCCTCTGTTGACACAAATCTCACCTGTCCTTTCAGTTTTTAATTTTATTATTTATTTTTTGGTATATTATTAATTTATTGACTTCATTATTTTTCCTCTCCCCCCTCTCCCCCTCCTCTCCCTTTACAATCTTCCTCCCCCCTCTTCCCCTCTCTCCCACCTCCTCTCCCTCCTCCTCTCCCTCCTCCTCTCCCTCCCCTCCCCCTCCCCCTCTCTGCTTTTCCTCATCTCATTTACTACTTTCCTCCAAGTGCTTAATTGCAGTATTCATTTCACTTCTCATTTCTCTTTCCTCTTTCTCATCATCATCATCACCACATTAGGGTCCTTCCCCCAAGATGAGTAGGATGCTTCTGAACAATTTACTACCATCCGTTTCTGTCTTTGCAGATTTCCCTCCTCACCACAGCATCACTTGTCTCTTATTTCCTTTCAAAGTCTTCTTTATCTGGTCTAGCCACCTATTCTTGGACATCCAAGCACATTCCCCCAAGTACTGACAAGCAGTTCTCAGTTCGCTCAGATTACACCCGTTTCACATGACCAAATCACTTCAGTCTTACTGCACTCACACCTTTCTCCGTGGCCACTTCAACTTTAAGTTCTCTCCATTTATGCTCATTTGTAGTCTTTTCTCTCCTTCACAAGCGTGCAGTGGACTTACATGTCTTTTACTACATTGCAGCTCTCCAGACTGTAGGACAGTATGGGCAGAAGGAAAATTTTTAACCTGGACTATCTAGCTCTTAACGGAGGGACCTTGCAGATAAGGATTTGATGATTACTGCATAGAGATTAGTTCTCTAAAGCAGTGACACAATTCTCAAAAAACCCAAAAAATTGCATTTGATGATTGGAGGGTTTCTGGGTGCTGCTGAGGACGAAACATTTCAGTAGCTGAATGCATACTGTAAAAGTTTTGTAATTCTGAAGTTACTGGTTGTAATCTTGCTAGCTGCAACTTTTCTTTCTTTTTTAAATCCATATTTATTGACATGTTCTCATTTTGTTCTGTCCCCTTTTTATCTGGATTTTCTGTTCTGTGTATGCCTGCTCAAATTTGGCTATTTTTAATTCATCTTGTTTCAAAGTACTTTGTGTTTTTTTATGTTGTCATTTCTTCTTCTTCTTCTTCTTCTTCTTCTTCTTCATCTTTTCTGTCATTTCTTAGTTGCTTTAAATTCATGGAGGTATGTGTTTACAATATATAAATACACACACATTCAATACACAGTGAAAAGTGCAACTGAAGTGTTGTAATAAATATGGATTAAAAACTGCATAAAATTAGCCTGCTGGAGTTTGGGGACACAGTAAATACATCTCCAGGCCCACACACATTTTGCTAACAACATTGGAAATCATCACCAAAGATGCTTTATAAATAAAAGAAGCGAAACACATATGTCAAAAACAAACTGCCTTTTCTGTAGCTGCAAAGACATAACATACCTCCATGAATTGCCTTCAGTCCATAATAATATTTTTTTCTTGTTTATTCCAGAAGTTGGGTTCTTTTTCTTCAATTTCTGTTCAGTTGGCAACATATGTCAAAAGCAAAACTGAAAGCAGAGTTTGAAAAGCTTGTTTCGATAATGGGAAAGTCCCATGAACTCCTCATAACCAGACTTGTGTATTGTAACATGGAAATTCATCATGGTGTTTTCTTGTTATACATGTTCTTACAAGTCAGAACAATTAGTACCACTAGTGCTGACAATCACCAATATTGTGAAAATTTTGTAGGCCATATACATAAAGGACACCTTGTATACCATGAGCTGCATGTTTTCATTTTGTGGCAGTAGTATCCAATATGATAGAGAAATGTGGCTGTTTATCATTTCACAACTATAACATATACACACAACCACCTTGTACCACCAAGTCTACATCAGTTTTAATATCATAAATATTTCCACTAGATACATATAGTATAACGACAATTTATGAAAAGAATAGAACACTACTCTTTATATAGAGGAGACATTGAGTCACAGACAGGTGCAACAGAAGGACTGCTATACGTTAGAGCTTTCAGTCTAAAGGCATCGTCTAAAGTAGAAAAACACACACACACACACACACACACACACACACACACACACACGACTAGTGCCTTTGGCCACTGAAGCCAGACTGCACACAGAAACCCTGGTCCTTTTCATAATATTGTCATTATTCCATCCTGGATGTTCCAGTGTTTGATTTCGTCATTTGATATAGACATACACAATGTAGATGTGCCACTGATGGTGGGCTGTATGCCTGAATACCAATCTGGTAATAAAATGTATTTATGTGCATCTTATGATGTACAGCAAGATTTCTTTTAAAAAATAAGTGAACTGTGTGTAGAATTATTTTTTGCCTGTTCACATTATGTTTGTTAACAGTGTGTTATGTTGGGCTAAACTTAGACTAATGGAAGGGAACTTGCCAGCCATTGACAAAAGCTATCGTATCACCTTTTCCAGATAATACACGAACCAGTTTCAAACCATCAGAAATGTGGCATCTCTTATGGAAAATGTATGAATTACATTGAATTTGATGGGAAACTGTGGCATAAAAATACAATAACTTTGACTTATTTGGAGATGGTATCAACGTACGTAGGGTGTATAGATCCCTCTCCTCCACCTTTTCTAACAACTTTTCAGCAGACGTATGACATGCCGAAATCGTATTGCACATCTCACACTGACTCTTACATGTGGCTGTGATTTTATTTAACACAATATCTGCTTGATTTTGGTTTTTCCTTTGTTGATTTTAGCAAATAAGTATTACATAATTTCTAATTTCTCCCCCCTCCATGAATGTTGAAGCTGATTCAGAAATTCGTTCCCCCACAGTCTCAATTTATGGCTCTAAATAACTGTGACATTTTATCTCCACTTATGCTATGCAGTATATGTTTTCTCATTTACATTTAAGAAATGTTTCTGTAACCATTTGAATATTTCCTTCAGCTGTCATGGAAGAGTACTCAAAAATTGTTCTTGTGCCGTAGTTAAAGAGAAATCCGCACATGGATAAGGCACTGGCCATTTTTCTGTATTCTCAACATTAATATCTAGTTCTAAGACACTATATGTTAAAGCTGCAAGAGCAACTCTTTTTTTAAGTACCATTATAATTGTGGAAGAAATTCACACCAGTTCCCTTACATATTTAGCCTAGGTTTTGACTTTCAGGTTGTCATATCACCAGAGAATTGTGGATATGATGCCACCCCAGTTTGAACCTCTCATACCTGCCAAACCAGAGCCGAGATTCAAGTACACAATGGATGGAGCAGGTAACTTGCTTCAGCTATACTTGCAGAGCAGATTTTGAGTGAATGTTTTCATCTATCATTGATATTGTTAATGCACATGAATTCCTTTTACATGTTTATTTGTATATTTTTGTTACTGTAAGGAGCAACTACAGAACTCTGTGACATTTTATGTTCCTTTTCCGAGAAAAAAGTTAACTATTTAATGATGCCTTAAAGAATATTACACCTGTGATACAAGTTTTTGTGTCCCTTGTAAGGAGTCAAACTTATTTCTGGTCAGGCAGCTTATTCAACTTCTATATAAGTTATGATGTACTTCCACTTTCACTGGTAACAGTTGCCCAGTATCATCACTAGGACTGTAATTTGCGAATCATGTTTGGGATTAATTGGGATCAATCCCTCATCTGGATATCCATATTTATGTTTGCTATGATTTTTCTGAATCACTTTAGATGAATTTTGTGAGCGTTCCTTTGATTAAGCTACAACAATTTTAATTACTTCCCAATCCAGTCTGAGCTTCTACATCATCTCTAATAACCTTGTTGTCAGTGGGGTGTTAAACCTTCTCGTTTCATTCCTGCTACATGTGTGAATAATTTGCCCTTTATCATCCCATCACTGTCTCTGACATATTTATCACTGTGAGTTACTGGCAGGTGTACTGAAGGTATTGACATGTGCAAATTTTGTTTGTGAAGAGCTGTTCCATACTCTGTTTCACTGATTTTTTTCTGTGATTTATGTGAGATGCTGCTTAGTTTTATACTGCACATAACTGAGTCGAAGCACACATTTAAAAAGGTACTTGTTTGTGCACAAAAATATATATACCTGCAAGAATGATTTGTGTTGATTAAAGACACTAAATAGTACAGTAACAGTGCTTTCAAAGATGTGGCAAGCAGATTGCATATCATCATTTGCTATGTATATTTTACGCAGTACAAACAATGTTTGTCATTGTAGAACATTTATGAAGTGTGTTGTTTTCGTAAATTAAGTTATTGCAATGCTTGGAAGATTATTGAAAGATTGAGTTTGAATTAATTTTATTTCTAACTAAAATCCATTTTATTTCTCAGAATGGCCTTCTCTTAGCTCGATGCTCACCTTAGCAGAAGCATTCGACAGTTATTATGCAAAACGAAAGAATATCTTGAGTGTGTGAACCGTCTGATCTTTAGAACATCTTGATTGAAGTTTTATTGAAGCTGTTTTCCAATAATATTAAGTCGGATCTGTGTTGTCCATCCTTATTACTTGTAACAAACATATTTCTGGAACAGATATCTTTGAACTTAAAGAAAGAAAGAAGGAAGGTTGGAGTTTAATTACTGTCAAAGATGAGGTGAGCTCATTAGAGACTGAACATTGTTCAGATAGGACAAAAATAAGGAAGAGACTGTTCTTTTCAAAGAAACCATATGACATTTGCCTTAACTGCTTTAGGGAAACTGCAGGAAACCTAGACGTGGATTGATATTTCTGCTGACTTTTCAGAAATGTTGAATCTGCAGTATAATGAGACAACCTCTGGTTGCATTGTTTGTTCAGGATCTAATGGTTAGGATGACTCCCTGTGAAAAGTAGGAAATTCAGGTTCAAGTCCTAATGTGGCACAAATTTGCCTTTATCACAACATTTGCTAGATATAGATGACTGGCTGAGGATTAGAGCCTTCCTACTCCTGAGTGCCAGTCCAGTATCACGCCACTCGTTTGTGAACTTCAGGCTAACATTAAGTGACACACAGTAGAAATACAAAAAGGAGATGCAATGTTAACTTCATTTTCCACACAAACACACTGGAAGTTTCTCGATTGTAACGGTTCAATCTTTCCTATATAATTTGTTTTGTGGGTGGCCTTTTGAAAACTCTCATTAGATGTAAGTCTTTGCTGATAGTGTGTGGTGTCATATTATCATCTGCTTTTCCTCTGCCTATGTTTTTTCTTCGATGTGTGTGTGTGTGTGTGTGTGTGTGTGTGCGTGTGTGCGTGCGTGTGTGCGTGCGTGTGTGTGTGTGTGTGTGTGTGTGTGTGTGCGTGTGTGCGTGCGTGTGTGCGTGCGTGTGTGTGTGTGCGTGTGTGTGTGTGTGCGTGTGTGTGTGGGGGGGGGGGGGCGCACAAGAGATCTATCTGTCCCCCATAGAGATTGTAGGTACACATGTCCTACTTGTTGGCAAAAGTATATCTATTTGGTATACACCTTCCACATCCCTGAAAAGTTCTCCATTCCCTTTCCAAGAGAAGACACACGGTGCAAGTTCTCAGAACCACATTTTCTCCATTCTCAACCTTTTTGTTGGCATGGAGAACTGATCAGTTTGTCATAATCAAAAGTGACTGGCCCTTTTAGTAAGTCCTACTCAAATTGACTACTCTTTATCTCCAACTAATGTTGCTTCTGTGATGAAATTAATCAGAAAAATCGCATATCAAAAATTTCCAGTTCACAATTTTATCCATTTCTCACATCCCCCCCCCCACACCCCCCTTCCTACTTCCTGTTTCTTCACATTGTTGGTGAATACAGTGTTAGAATGAGAAACATTCGACGTTGCCTCTTGATATCAAACAAACTCTTTTGCACGTACTGAAAATTTCATGTGAGAAAGTCATATTATGTGCTAACAATCTGGTTACTTACCTGCCACTCACTAGCCATTTTAAAAAATCTCTCTTAGCAGTTGCAATGTGTGATTAGTACAATTTCTTCCTCTATTTTTCAGTTTAGCTGTAATGGCTTGGTGGGTGTAACTGTAGCTTGCTTCCTATGGAGTGTTAAACAAAAAGCATTTACAAAATTTTGTAAGAATGATTTGTGTCAGCTCAATATCTTAGTCAAAATATTGATATTGTTAATATCCTACTGTAAACCGATAATTGCAGGCTATATACGTTGTTAAGAGTACAAACATATATGCATTCATATTCATGTCGGCTGGAGAAAAAGAAAATGCACACACAGAAACAAAAAAGACCCTAGTATGTTTTTCTGTTTCTATTACTAATTTAATATCCCACATATTTACAGGAGTTAATGATGTTTCATGGCAGTATAAAGATTTTTTTATTTATGACTTAACATTGTTTGTTTACTATGTTAGCTTTACTAAAACTATTTACTAAAACTATTTTTTGTTATAAGGTGTATAAATACCACTTTACAGAGAAATCTTCACATATAAAATCATGTGTTTGAATGTTTAGTATTTGACGGGTTATTAATTGAGTCAGTTCATCTCCTGTGGAATGTCTTCGTAAAGTTTAGCCTTTCCATGGACTTGATCTTCAGTTTGGTAATCTGGTATTGTTGGATGCACTGTAGTTAGATCGTCATTTGTTTCCGGTTCTTTATGTGCTATTTCCACTCCATGTTGATATGTCATTTGTGGTGCAATGAATATGGTTTCAGCTGGTTTTCTTTTGCCCATATTTGTGTTAACATGTGAAGCACTGTTGAAATCAACTGTCACATTATGAGGTGACTCATCTTTCTGTATTATGAGAGGGATCAAATGATGTCTGCTCAGCTGTGTTTTTTCCATAGTTGCTGCACTAGACTGCATGTTAACTTTTGTGAGTATCGTAACATTATTTCCACTTTCCTTTTTGACCTTACTGAGAATTGTGATAGTACTTTCAATTCCTTTTGGATTATCATTGTTGTCAGATTTTTGTATCACTGTTACGTTGTCAGAGTTGTTTGTTGAAGTATCAGATTCACTTTGTGATGAAGTTACAACTGTAATTGGTGAGTCGGTATCATCTGGTGGTGCTGTCTCATCAGATTGGTGGATAATTTTTTGTAATTGGCTGTTCAGTTGTATTGTGCTTGAAGTTACTGGCATAACCACTTGCTGTGAAGATTCTGAATTGTTAGAATGATGTTGTGACAAAGATTCTGGAGAAAGTATACTAGGTTCTTGTAACATATGTGGTTGAAACATTACCATTTGTTCCATAAAATCATTTTCAGCAGTTGTTGTCTCTGCTGCCATGTGCATTGTGGTAGAGAGAGCATCTGTAATATAACTTTCTTCAGCTGATGTATAAGTTACCCTTTGAGTTGTACTGGCAGCCGATGCCTTGCTGGCAGTTGCTGCTGCTGCCGAAATATAAGGTATAACAGTGTCAATGTGGCTTTCTGATGGTGGAAGCTGAGCGTTAATTGAATCAGGATATATATTGATCACTTTTGGTTTTTCTGTTGTACTCGTAATGCTTGCAGAAGGCTCAGTTGTCGTAGGTGTAGGATGTGTTAGAAATACTGATTTGTTAGGATGAAAAAGTGGATCAGGCTCTGAGAACTGGTGCAGCTGTGGTGAAGGTCTGAATGGTGGAATCTCTGGAGTGATGTTTGTCTTTTCCTTAGATCTTGGCATTACAGTTGCAGTTTGGAGTGCCAGATTTGAACTTTGCTGGTTGTTTTCATGATGACTCTTACTCAACTGAAATATATGTTTGTACAAAATTTCTGGTTCTATTGGTTGGCTGAGGTTTTCTCCTCGCCCAAAATTTGCGTTCAGAGGATTAATAGATGTGTCATAATAGTGGTGATGGTGATGTAAATGATGAACAATTTGTGGATTTCCAAATCGATGCTCAGAGTTCACTAGTTGAAACGCAGGATGTCTTGCATTTGTTTGCTCATATTGCATGTATGGTAATGATGGTGTGTTGTAATGGTGATCCTCTTCGTGTGTGGTAGTTGGATGAATTGGTCTGTTGACATCGTAGTTCCACCTGAACAGGATTCCATCATCACGGTTGTGTAGAGCATATTTGTGTGGCTCCGGCTGTTGTCTGTCTGGCCATCTAATTGGCCTGTCATCCCAGCCGTGATGTTGATTGTTGCCGTCATACGATTTTGTTGCCACTGATCGGTACAGGACAACACGTCCAGGAGAAGCATAGTGGCGACTGCCATTACACCTCGTATTGAGGAGGTGAGATGTTACCAGTGTTACCTGCATAGACATCATATCATATTAATTCAGTCAGTGTTAAATGGATGAGTAATATCTTCTTGGTATCAAGCCACATCATTTTGAATAAACAGTCGAGCTGTCTCCACCTTCGTCATCAGGAGTTGAAATCACTGACTGCTGGGGCTGGCACAGTGTTCCTCTTATATAGATGTTATGGCAGCCTCTGGTACCTTCCACAGAGGGCCAGAGTGGCATTTGTGCGAAAGGTTAGTTGGTCATCTCCTAGCACTTCTGTCCCTCTGCTGGACCGAGTAATGTCACATGGCATGAGCAACTGGCACCACATTTAAAACTGCCACTCCCGTGTCTCTACAAGCATTAAGCAAATGTCTTTGCTTTCACTCAATGTCCAAAGTCCACCCCCATGCACTACTAAGTATGTATCCCTGGTCTCTGTTGAAATTGTTGCTGTTTATTCTAATTTGGCAGCCTCTTTGATAGCAGAATTGCAGTATGATAGTATATGAGTCAAAACTCCTGTTTTATCATGTTTTATTTTATGCCCATTTTCTAGGGGACTTTCAGCTACAGCTGCCTTCTCATGTTTCAGTTGTTTGATATGTCGTGAGTGCTCTGCACAACACTCAACAACAATGCAAGTTGTTTGACCTATGTAAATGCTACCACATTCACAGGGGACACCACACACACGAGGAACTCGATGACCCGTGTTGTCATTAATGGGGAGTTACTGCAATCAGTTCACCCACCTACAAATTGGCAAAAAGATCTGACAGGGTTATTAGCACCCAAACTGGGGCACTGTGGACATCATGTTGTTAACTTATTGAGATATTCAGGAAAATCAAGATAGGTCAAAATAACATATCATCTATCTGGACACAGTATCACTTTTTACGAGTGTGCCGGTATAAGAAACGCTGGATCTTTAGACCAAACGGTTTCCACTTGAGATCGTCAGCCTGTTCTACCATGCCTTAATGACAACACACTTTCTGCACTGTAGGGAATATTATGAGATGACATATGGCACAACCATGGGATACCACTGTGTCCAGACATCGCGAACTTTTTTGTGGAGCACTTTGAGGAGCAAACTCTGAACTCTGCAAGGTTGCGTCCATCTCGCTCCCTACGATATACTGACAACACCTTCTTGATATGGCCTCACCCTCATGAATGGTGTCCATCCAAACAAATTTACTGTATGTTGGAGAAGGATAGCAAGCTTTTGTTCTTGGATGTTTTAGTTGAATGGAAGGCAGGAGGTCATTCAGTTTACAGGAAATCTACGTACACTGACTAGTACTTAAACGGCAACAGTTTACACGACCCTGCACACAAGAAAGTGGTACTAAACATGTTAGTACGCAGTGCAAAATTATTTCTGACAATGACCATCTAGAATCTGAATGTCGGCATTTGAAGCACATGTTCAGAGAAAATGGTTAAAATAAGGGAGAAATTGCTAAAGTTTTCAAGTGCCACTGATGAAAGAAATCGGTGGAAGGGGCCAAACCAGCTGAATTCATTCCATGCTGTCGAGCAACTATTAGCAAGGTAGGGCACATACTGAAGATACGTGAACAGAGACCAGTGTTGGGGCTTGCTTCCAAGATAAAGAGAAATGCCATGCCCTGTTAAAGACTCCCTAGGTCTTCGAGTTTCTGGCGAGTGTGGTGTCTCCGGTGAATGTGGTAGCATTTACGTAGGTCAAACTATCCATACTGTTGCCAAGCATTGTGCACTGCATGCATGACATATCCCACAAGGGGAACGTGAGATGCCAGCCATGACAGAACATTGTCTAGAAAACAGGGATAAAATACAATTTGAATAAACAAGAGTTTTGGCTCAGATGCCATCATACTGGGATTTTTTAAATTAAAATTACAATAAACGGCAACAGTTTTAGCAAAGACCAGAGGTACACATTTAGTAGGGCAGGGGTATTTGCTTTGGATATTGAATGAAAGTAAAGACATAGGCTTGATGCTTATAGGGACACAGGAGTGGCAGTCTCAAATGTGTGCCAGCGACTCACACCATGTGATGTCACTTAGTTCTGCAATTGGACATAACTGCTAAGAGCTGCCCAACTTGTCTTCCACACATGTGCTGTTCCAGCTCTCTGTGGAAGGTTCCAGATGCTGCCATTACATTTATACAAGCAGACACCATGCCTGCTTCAGCAGTCATTGATTTCAACTGCTGATGATGATGGTGAAGCTAGCTATTGAAATCTCAAGTGTTTTATTCAAAATGACACGGCTCATAAACCGAGAAGATTTAAAGCATGCCACAGCAAAAGACTCTGAGGACAGTGTTAAATAGAACTCTCCATTTCTCCTTGTAATGTTATTCATCTTATTTTATATGTGTTGTTGTAAATACATGTCATACTGTATCTTCACATCACTTGAAAAAAAATGATAATGGTAAGTTGTACTATTCACTCAGTGCAATTTAAAATATTTCAGCAAAATTATTGACTAAAAAATGCAACAGATTACATGCTGTTATTTCCTTTTAGTGTTTCATTATTTATTACCTATTGTCTTTGTCAGCTACAGAACATCTAGGAGAACTCAAGGCTGATGTTTCTTTGTTCAGAATAAAAGATGAAAATACTGGGTTTATATTGTCATAGAGCATCATCATCATCATTTAAGACTGATTATGCCTTTCAGCGTTCAGTCTGGAGCATAGCCCCCCTTATAAAATTCCTCCATGATCCCCTATTCACTGCTAACATTGGTGCCTCTTCTGATGTTAAGCCTATTACTTCAAAATCATTCTTAACCGAATCCAGGTACCTTCTCCTTGGTCTGCCCCGACTCCTCCTACCCTCTACTGCTGAAACCATGAGTCTCTTGGGTAACCTTGCTTCTCCCATGCGTGTAACATGACCCCACCACCTAAGCCTGTTCGCCCTGACTGCTACATCTATAGAGTTCATTCCCAGTTTTTCTTTGATTTCCTCATTGTGGACACCCTCCTGCCATTGTTCCCATCTACTAGTACCTGCAATCATCCTAGCTACTTTCATATCCGTAACCTCAACCTTGTTGATAAGGTAACCTGAATCCACCCAGCTTTTGCTCCCATACAACAAAGTTGGTCGAAAGATTGAACGGTGCACAGATAACTTAGTCTTGGTACTGACTTCCTTCTTGCAGAGGAGAGTAGATCGTAGCTGAGCGCTCACTGCATTAGCTTTGCTACACCTCGCTTCCAGTTCTTTCACTATGTTGCCATCCTGTGAGAATATGCATCCTAAGTACTTGAAACCGTCCACCTGTTCTAATTTTGTTCCTCCTATTTGACACTCAACTGGTTTATATTTCTTTCTCAGTGACATTACTTTCGTTTTGGAGAAGCTAATCTTCATACCATACTCCTTACATTTCTGATCTAGCTCTGAAATATTACTTTGCAAACTTTCAATCGAATCTGCCATCACAACTAAGTCATCCGCATATGCAAGACTGCTTATTTTGTGTTCACATATCTTAATCTAACCCAGCCAGTCTATTGTTTTCAACATATGATCCATAAATAATATGAACAACAGTGGAGACAGGTTGCAGCCTTATCTTACCCCTGAAACTACTCTGAACCATGAACTCAATTTACCGTCAACTCTAACTGCTGCCTGACTATCCTTGTAAAGACCTTTAATTGCTTGCAAAAGTTTGCCTCCTATTCCATAATCTCGTAGAACAGACAATAACTTCCTCCTATGAACCCGGTCATGTGCCTTTTCTAGATCTATAAAGCATAGATACAATTCCCTGTTCCACTCATAAAACTTCTCCATTATTTGCCGTAAGCTAAAGATCTGGTCCTGACAACCTCTAAGAGACCTAAACCCACACTGATTTTCATCCAATTGGTCCTCAACTAATACTCGCACTTTCCTTTCAACAATACCTGAGAAGATTTTACCCACAACGCTGATTAAAGAGATGTAGCATTTCATTTAAATTAGGAAATGTTAATGTATGTTGTCTTATGGCCTGGTAGCTGGTGACGGATTTTCAGAACTATAAATCCAAAGGTTTGGAGATTATTCATGTCTTGTATAAGATTTTTCCCATCTCTAGTTGCCACTATCACCTGTGACACTGTTTCGTGTATGAGAAACTTCCAAGTTCCACCATGATTACAGTTCCTTGTTAAACCATAGAGCACTCAGTAACAGGTTGGAGGAAGGCAAGGACATACCAGCTCCATTGTGCAAGCGGAAACATTGTAGTGTTTTGAGCCAGCCTTTGGCTTGATGACCATTTTATTTAATTTCAGGCAAGAAAGTTTTTATGTACATTCTTTCAATCGTTCACTTCTCATGAACCATAAACGTTGTTGTTGTTGTTGTTGTTGTTGTTGTGGTCTTCAGTCCTGAGACTGGTTTGATGCAGCTCCCCATGCTACTCTATCCTGTGCAAGCTTCATCTCCCAGTACCTACTGCAGCCTACATCCTTCTGAATCTGCTTAGTGTATTCATCTCTTGGTCTCCCTCTATGATTTTTACCCTCCACGCTGCCCTCCAGTACTAAATTGGTGATCCCTTGATGCCTCAGAATATGTCCTACCAACCGATCCCTTCTTCTAGTCAAGTTGTGCCACAAACTCCTCTTCTCCCCAATCCTATTCAATACCTCCTCATTAGTTATGTGATCTACCCATCTAATCTTCAGCATTCTTCTGTAGCACCACATTTTGAAAGCTTCTATTCTCTTCTTGTCCAAACTGGTTATCGTCCATGTTTCACTTCCATACATGGCTACACTCCATACAAATACTTTCAGAAACGACTCCCTGACACTTAAATCTATACTCGATGTTAACAAATTTCTCTTCTTCAGAAACGATTTCCTTGCCATTGCCAGTCTACATTTTATATCCTCTCTACTTCGACCATCATCAGTTATTTT
Source organism: Schistocerca serialis cubense (assembly GCF_023864345.2). Lineage (NCBI taxonomy): Eukaryota > Metazoa > Arthropoda > Insecta > Orthoptera > Acrididae > Schistocerca > Schistocerca serialis. Next base: position 10,867,362 of record NC_064644.1, read on the forward strand.
ACTCCCTAATTAGCAAAACTCCTTTATTACTTTAAGTGTCTCATTTCCTAATCTAATTCCCTCAGCATCACCCAACTTAATTCGACTACATTCCATTATCCTCGTTTTGCTTTTGTTGATGTTCATCTTATACTCTCCTTTCAAGACACTGTCCATTCCGTTGAACTGCTCTTCCAAGTCCTTTGCTGTTTCTGATAGAATTACAATGTCATCGGCGAACCTCAAAGTTTTTATTTCTTCTCCATGGATTTTAATACCTACTCTGAATTTTTCTTTTGTTTCCTTCACTGCTTGCTCAATATACAGATTGAATAGCATCGGGGAGAGGCTATGACCCTGTCTTACTCCCTTCCCAACCACTGCTTCCCTTTCATACCCCTCAACTCTTATAACTACCATCTGGTTTCTGTACAAATTGTAAATAGCCTTTCGCTCTCTGTATTTTGCCCCTGCCACCTTCAGAATTTGAAAGAGAGTATTCCAATCAACATTGTCAAAAGCTTTCTCCAAGTCTACAAAAGCTAGAAACATATGTTTGCCTTTCCTTAATCTTTCTTCTAAGGTAAGTCGTAGGGTCAGTATTGCCTCACGTTTTCCAACATTTCTACTGAATCCAAACTGATCTTCCCCGAGGTCAGCTTCTATCAGTTTTTCCATTCGTCTGTAAAGAATTCGTGTTAGTATTTTGCAGCTGTGACTTATTAAATGATAGTTTGGTAATTTTCACATCTGTCAACACCTGCCTTCTTTGGGATTGGAATTATTATATTCTTCCTGAAGTCTGAGGGTATTTCGCCTGTCTCATACATCTTGCTCACCAGATGGTAGAGTTTTGTCAGGACTGGCTCTCCCAAGTCTGTCAGTAGTTCTAATGGAATGTTGTCTACTCCGGGGGCCTTGTTTCGATTACCGAGAGTTATTTATTTGTATATTTAACATAGCAAGATTGGGGCCATCAGCCCTTCTCTTACATCTAACTAGGCATTGTACACATCTTACAACAGTGCTATTATAGTAATATAGTGTAACTGGACATATAAAGAAATCTACTCACAAAGTGGCAGCTGGAGAACACACAAGTAAAGATATTGGAATTTGCAAGCTTTCGGAGACAGTGGCTGCTCGTCCTAGTAAAAGGGTTGAAGGGGAATGAAGAAGAGCAAAGAAAAATGACTGACGAGGTTTAGAAAATGGGGAGAGTTTGGAAAAGTTGCCCAGGACTAGACGGGATCAGAAGGTAGGTCTTCCCTGACTTGGGCTTCTGAGTGACTTTTCCGAGCTCTCCACATTTCCTAAACCTCGCCAGTCCTTTCCCTTTGCCCCCTTCCTTCCCCTTCAACCCTTCTGCCAGGAGGAGGAGCCACTGGCTCTGAAAGCCTGCAAATTCCTGTATCCTTATATGTGTTTTCTGCTGCTGCTACTTGGTGGGTAGATTATTTTATATATCCAATTAAATTTTCAAAAATGGATTATTTTTATTTACATTATGGTAAGCATGCTATACTACATTTAGAAATTAAAAAGTTGCAGAAGTACATCTGAAAAAACACACATGCTCTGTTAATATTCCTACATGATAAGTACAACAATAATTATAAATTACAGTAAGGGAGCTTTTAAATTATGAGTGCTATGAGAAAGGGGTGGAGGATGGAGGGAAAGAGGAATGTGATAAGACACAGTTAATGAATATAGGGGAAGAGAAGGTGACGTGGCTCATAGAGAAAGGCACTTAACTGGGACAAGATAGTAGCATTGGCTTCACTGTTTGACAGAGGACAAGTTGGCCATACATGTTAATTTTTGGGAAAATTGTGACAAAAGGAAATGCCTCAACTTCTTCTTGAAAGTAGTGGGGCATTGAATTGTGTGCAATGTGTAGCGCAGCATGTTCCAAAGGCATGCAGCAGTGACAGTGAAGGAGTCTGCAAATGTTATGTTTTATGATGAGCACAGCTAGGATACTAGGTAAGTGGGACCTTCTGTTTCAGTTATGATGAGATGAAAGGTGTTAGACCTTGATGTGAGGTACTTGGTTGATTGTGCAATGAGGAGCCAGTAAAGTACACTTAGCATATGGTAGTCACATAACTCATCTGGCGACAATGACCATAACTAGGTGTATGAGATACTGACATGATCATATCTATGAATGTTGCTGAGCAAAGCACACAAGCGTTGAAGGTGACTTCTAACTGTCTTGTGTTTTCGCTACTCGTGCCATGTTGCATTACATCATGCTAGTGGAGGTTTGCTAAAATGAGTGTTTGCACAGATTTACATTTAATATACTGTGGAAATATGTTCCAAAACTTTTTAAGGGCATAAAGGCAAGCAGAAATCTTCCAGCACATGGCAACAGTATTCGCTGCCCAGATGAGACATTCATCCAGTTTTCATTGCAGTTACATTTGTTGATCAGTCTTTCAATTGTTCTTTATTTGTATCTCAGAACTGTGCCCATTGTAAAACCAATTTATAACTGTTAATGATAGGTATACTAAATTTGTAATGCTGTGTTCATATATAATTGATATGAAAATTCATTTTTATGGTATTATGTGCCTTTGGATTATTAGGCTGGTAAATCATATTTTATGTAGTTCTTTTTAAGTAAATGCAACCAAAATTAATCATTAATGTATTCAAATAACTATATAAAGTATTACGTCATTTAGAAAGAAAAAGCCATTTGCATGTAAGCAGAAGACAAGTGAATGTGATTTTTTACTGCAGTTTTTGTTGCGACACTGTAATGACAAAAGCAAATCTTATTTTGAGTTATTCGCTTTGGAATAAAATGAAAGAAATTCTTTTTGACACATTTTCTTCTTGTAATGACCTCCATTCTGCTGCATGTCAGCTGCTCTTGCATCTTTCCACACACTGCACGTACTAATTCCATCGTGGTGGGAACAATGCTTGTTCCACTGTGCGACCATGCATTCTGTTCAGCTTTACATGTTGCTGTGTGCTTGCACACCTGAGGCCTTTCTCTTTAGTTACCTGCAGACCATGTGGAGGACTGCAGAACAATGTTTTGTGATGTACATTAAGATATTTTGAATTTCTGTGAGCAACAACTGAAAATATTGCACCCTCATATTAAATAATTTTATGTCTGCCAGTAAGTTACCTGGATTTCTGTCTCACAGAAATTTTCCCTCAATTCTTTGCCTAGGTATTCCATGATGAAGTCCACAGATTTTGTTTGTGACAAAGAGCTACTTGCCACTAATGTTGGAGCAACTTTTCATCGAGAAGCTGATGAATGTACTGCTAAAGTTGAAGTTGAATATGCGTCTCCTTAAGGCATTTCCGCCTCTACATTTGAATGCTCCATGCTGTTTCAATTTAGTGTGTAATATTGCTTCTCATTGCTCCCAGTCCATGATACATGTACATGGTATTACTCTTGTTTGAGAAGACAAGTTTGGATTTAAGACTCTGCAGTGACTGAAAAGTTATTATGTCCCATCCAGCCTGACTATGTTTATACACTTTATATTTTTTCTTGTGAGAGTATCGCCCTTCTATGGCACAGGGAAGTATGTCCTGTCTGTTTTCATGATTTTTATTCTGCTTCAAAGCAATTATGGACACTTTGTTAGTAACATCACACATGCTGTAACAGTTCTGTGATGAAGAGGCGAAGTGGTACATTGTAACATTGTAACATGCGAAGACTTAAGGAAACCAGTATCAATAATGGCATGAGGCGAATGCTGAGAGCAGGAGAATTTGGTGGTACTACAAAGTAAACCACAAGAGACTGAAAGAAGAAATTAACTTCATCCGTCTTTAAGAGTAGGCATACAGAATAATTTAAGAACTATTAAGAAAACATTCTTATGTTTGAAAAATTAGTTGGAATAGTAATTCATAACAGTCAAGACAAAGACTGTGATAACAATGTGTTTGTAAACCATGGAAATGTGATTATTGTCTCATATTCACAATTATATGCTCTAGCAGGAAATAACTGAAAATGTATAGACCTTCCTGACACAGGAAAGGTGTAGTATAGTGCATGCAGCAGCAGTATGTGAAAGAGACTGTGAAACAAAGAAATAAAAGGTGGTGTTTCATTTATGTAGTCCATTAGGTACCTGTTTTATGTAGTGGAAAAAGATAATTACTATCCACAACAAGAAAGTATTTTCATAACCAAGGTGGTATCGAGAAGTTTGTGAAATATATTAATTAAAATAATGTCTTACTTAGATCTTATTTTGCACCATTGTCCTCAGAATGGCCACCTTGGAAGTGAATATATGCATCCCAACATTTTGCCTCTTTTGAAATGCATTCTGGACATCTGTCATTGATATGATGTTTTGAACATTTCACAATTCCACTTTAATTTCTTCCATTGTATCAAATCTTTGCGTCTTCAACTTATTTTGATCTTGGATAAGAAGAAGTAGTCATCTGGTTTTTGTCAAAACTTTCTAAATAATGTAGCTTGTATGTGGTCATGCATTGTCATGGTGGAATACATCATCATTTGTATGCCACTCTGTGGAAGTATTATCCTCTTGTCCTCTCTCAAACTTAGCAGCATTGTGATAGAACTCTTTAGTTATCATTTCATAAACCCTTTGTGAACAACCCAATGTGTGTGTGTGTGTGTGTGTGTGTGTGTGTGTGTGTGTGTGTGTGTCATCAAGGGTGTAATTTTACTCTTGACTTACTGGCTTATTGAGCTCTTTTTGACTGAGGTGAAGGATGACTATTGCAGCAACTTTTGAAAGAAAGTTTGAATTATCTTGATGTAGTTCAAGTTCCCTGTTCCCTGCAGACTTCCATGTGATGTTGCATCTGATCATCTTGAAACAGTTATGGCAGAAATTTCACTGCAGTGCTTCTCATCGTCAATTAGTCTGACAGAATATGTTCGTATGTACCTTAACTTATTCCCAAAGTGTTGCAGAAGTCTTTGAAGGTCCGTCTATGATTCTGGAGACTCGGATGCTTCCCTTTCTGAACATTTTCCAGTCTTCCAATTGAAGGTCAGCTGGAATGGTCATCATAGTAAGCCAAATTTTGTCCATTTATGGAAGTTTGCCCACCGACAACTAACCAAAACTCTCATCTTACAGCCACTTGCCATACTGATTCAAGAATGATGTATGGGAAGACACCTAGCAGTATTTCAGTGCATTTGTAAGCATTTGTGCACAAAATTCAAACTTTGAGTACTTTTGGATACCATTTCATATTCATACGAATACCTCCATAAGTGTCCTAATCTACTGTGTCTTCTCGTAAAATCTTTCTTTACATGAGGTCCATCATAGAGGCATCTGAACCCTTTTCTTATCTAACTGACATACTGATAAAACCACCAGTCTTTTTACTATGGCAATGTTGCTTTTCTTCTTGCAGTGCTCATTTAAATTCCCTGAGCATATCTGCAGCTATGTTTTGTAGGCTAAATGAACCAATACAAACCTGACCATGTCTCTCATATCCATCAACTCATTTGTTCTGACCATATTGGTGAGAACTCCAAACCCTTCAAGAGCACTATATAGTAGGTCGTGTGTGACCCCTGTAAAGATTTTCATAAATCGCAGATATTAATTTCTGTTCTGTTATTTTTTTTTCTATGTTACCTCTAGATATTCACTTTATGTCTGAAAATGTAATGTTCAATACTAATACTGAAATCAAATATTACACAATTTATTCTTTTAATTTTTTTATAACAGTTGTATTTCATTAAGGGTGAAATGCTATTAACCAATATCCATAGTGATGACCTTGGTATAAACAACATAGGCAGCAAACATTACTATCCACTTTGCATGATTGACTTATAAATTTTTTGTATGTACTGAGAACATCCTCATATTATGCTTCATTGGACTACATCTCTCATTTCCATGGTTTTTCATGAACGTATTCAGTGAAGAGTAACATGCTGGATTGTACTTGTTAACAGTTTTCTGATTCAATCGTGTGTGAGGAGATCTGTGTTATTACTTAAGTACTGCTCAGAAATGCAAAAAGAAGGGATAATTTGTCACCCTCTGCCCACCATTTTCGTAGTGTCATATATGAAAAGATCAAAGGAGTATTGCACAAGTGTTGAGAGATCAAAATAGGAGCTGCCTCTATATCATGTTTTGAAATTGTTGAATAAACAAACAAATATAAGTGACAGAGAAATTTGTAATAATAACGGAAATTTGTGGATGGATCAGTATGTAAAGTAAAGCAAAGACACCACTCACCTTTAGCTGACTGTTGTGTGGCACATAGACACATGTTACAGAACACGGTACTAAGATTGATGTATCGCACAAAGGCACTCATGTGCATTCGGGTGTTTGTGTGGTTGTGTGTAAATCTGTCTACTTTATGCTAAAAGAAGAGTCAGAGACTGAAAGCTAGTTAATACTGTGTACTGTTGTGTGTCTATGTGCCACACACTACATCTACGCTGTTTCAAAATATATACAGATAATATGTTAAAAGATAGCTTATTTGTGTCTTGTATCATTTACTTCATAAATACATAGTAACATTGTACTTTTTGTATTAGGTATGTTGTTTATGAACAGATTTGGCACAAAGAGCCATTATAAAACAATGGAAAATTTTGTTGACAATTTTGAAAACAGTGTTGAACTGAAAGCAAAATGGCTGGAGGATCAAGGAAATCACTATATCTTGAAACAGGAAGAAATTTAAGTTATTCATAATCTTGACTAAAGTTTGCAAGGGGAGGGTGGGGTAGGGACAAGAGTCCACTAGTTGTGTTATTGTTCTGTTTAGTTTTAAGACTCTTGAAAGGGCAGTGGAGTGGATTGCAGGATTGCATTGAATCCACGAGAAAATTCAAACACTAATATTTTGAGACTTGTGATGTGAGCTTTGATAGACAGTGGAGAGCTATTAAAGAACTGGGAAAAATGTACATGGGTAAGACAACTTTGCTTGGATGGGGTTTATTTTGTCTTTGCAGTAAATTTTAAGTGATGTTAATATCAAAGAAAACTACTAGTTCAGAAAGAAGCTCACACTTGAAAGATAAAGAAACTAGTATGTGTAGGTGAGAGGGAGGAATTACTAAATGTGCATCCTGTTGTACATTGCCAGAACAAAATTTGCCAAAATTATTCATATCACTTCAAACTGTAATTATCTTTGGCATGTTCTCACGTGTTTTAAACATGTGACTGGAACCAGAATGAGTATGCTACACATTTTATAGTCAACTTTGCTCAAGTCTCTCTGTTTCATAAACTAAATTTCCTCAAGAAGATTGAATATGTGTTACATTGCTAGGTGTTCAATTAAAAATATAATTAAGTGTTGAAGGAGTAAAGAAACATTTTGTTTGTGGCACCACATGCTGCCTAGAATGCATTGGTTAAGTTATTGCACAATGAGAATTAATTTCACTTGTTTTTGTGATGAACTGGCCCTGCCTACATCATATTTGAGAGACCACATAAAGATTCATTGGATACCGCACTGAAGATACGTTTTAGAACAGTTGTCAAGTACCAGATTAATGTTACCAATTTAGTGGCTGGTTGCTATTGAATAACTTATCTTGCCATACAATTATGTTATCCCCAAAATTTCATCTGCTGGCAAATTAGTTGTATACATTTAAAAAAAATCAAGATCAGTCTGAAAGTTACATAACCCATTGCTATTTGTCCCACTAAGGTATACTCAAACACTGTTTTTATGTAAGTACTTACAAATAAAAAGTGCAGAAAACCTGGAACTTGTGAGCTCATGTTTCTCTGAGGAAACTCTGTGGCCAACTGCCACACTGTGAAACTTTCACTCATCTTGATGTGATGCGCTCTGTTGCTCACTTTTCCTGTGATGTTTATCACTTAAGTGAAGTGCCAGGCTCATTTTTCTTGCTGTAAGAGCACTGACCTGAAATATTCCAAATTTGTTGACAGTAAGGAGCTTCTCCGCAGGCACATATTTCCTGCTGTACCTCATACCATTCAGCCAGTGATTTGGGATGCTGGGAGACAATGCATGTTTTGATGAACTACTGAGATTTATTCTGTCTAAATTCTTGTGAAAATTTCATTTTTTTATCAGTACTTGAGTTATATGAATGCTGATTAATAATAATAATAATAATAATAATAATAATAATCAGGATGATAAAGTAAACTTTTTTTAGTTTTTCACTGACACATAAATAAAGCAATGGGTCAAAATGTATCACAGAAATGTTAATAAACATACAATCTCTTTAGGTATTTCCTTTTATTATGTGAAAAATATTTTGAACATGTGTACACTAATTTTGGTTGAATTGTACGGCATTGGGAAACTATTTGGAATGGAAAAGTTGCAGTGTGATATAGTAACTATGCTTTTAACAACATGAAATTTGCATGCTACTGCAGGATGCAAGGACATGAACACTGTAGTTTCCTTTCCACTTATTGGTGTCTGTTATTTACTACTTTTGTGATTAAATTAGCTGAATGATAAGAAGAAAGAAAGAAGATTAGGGGCAAAGAGGTTATTAGAGATAGATTGAATGATAAGAATTTTACAATATGTGCTTTGATCACACTCACTTTTGTGTTGTTAATTTCCAATGTTGTTGACAAACTCAATCCAAAGGTGGTTCTCCAGCTGAACTTTATGAATAATGCTCATATACTCCATGCTTTGCATATTTTACTCATGACTATGAAGCTATAGAGAAGCAAATATAATCTGGTTATTGTGAACAAATTGAGTGATACATTTCAGCAGACTGACCAGGCTAGAAGTTGTTGAAAACCTGATATCAGTGATCTGAGTTTGCATTATTTCACAGCGTCGCTGCCTGGGACCACGGCTGCTCATCAGCTGGTAGTCTCTATTCGACAGAAATGTACCCCTGAGGAGGTTCTGAATGTACTAAAGGATCTACCAAATCCATGCCCAGAAGAAGATAGCGAATCGAGATTTAATCCTCTGAAGATTGATGTCTTTGTGCAAACATTACTTAATCTGGGCTCGAAGAGTTTCTCACATTCATTTGCTGCCCTGTCAAAATTTCATAATGTATTTAAGGTAAATAATTGTTTACTGGTTCTTTTTTCCCTTTCAGAAGTATTCATGTCGTATCAAAGAGGAGAAAATACACCGTGATTTATGAATGGACACATTTGCCAATGTATTTACAACTTTTTATTTGATACTATATAGTTGAAAGTATTTTCAGAAAAAATGTTATGGAAACCAAACTTACAGATGAATTGATAAGAAATTGTTTAAAATTTGTTTGGTAAACTGCTAGAAAAAATTTTTCTGCAAAATGTGAATCAGCCTCATTACTCAAGCACTGCTTAATATATTCTGTTCAAAACAGCTATCAAGATGATATCAAACAATTCTTGTGTAGTAAATAATAATCTATTTTGTAATTTCAGCAAAAATTATCAAAAAGTAAAAGGAGTTTCAATAGCTTTCTATCCTGTTGCATCTAAATTGGCCTAGAGTGGTGTAAAATTTTATGTTTTAATCTTCTATAAGTTCTTTTTCTCTATGTATTCTTTCCACTGTTCCTGGCGGTGACAAAATTCCTGGCATTTTAAACTTGAAATTCTGTAATATTCTTTGTGCTGATGCTGTTGTATGTTGTAATTACCACATAACTATTGTTCTGTGCTTATCTTTTATCTTACAAAGGTAAGACAAGCTCTCTCATAAAAGGAAGTATAATTCAGAGAACCAATTGAAATTGGAGGGAGTGAAATATTGGAGCCTAGGTAAGTTTAAGAATACTGACACTTTGAGCAGTTACTCATGTTGAAAACAGGTGATGTGTAAAAGAAGCAGTAGAGAAGTTATTGATATTGATCAAGGCAAAAAGGAGGCAGCCATGGATATTGATAATGATAAACAAATAATGATAATGAAAAATATCAAAAGGAAACGGCAAGATTAGAGGCACTCAAATGACATTAGCCAAAGTGTATAAAAATCAAAAAGAATTGATGTAGGATAGATGTATGTGAACATCGAAACGGGGTAATACAGATGCTGCACATGTATTAATAAAGAGTCATTAGGGAGCACACTGGTAAGAGTCAGAAAAATGCAATTGAGTAATGGAAGCAGAAAATGAGGTGATGGGTAGGAACCATGCTTACAGAAGCTTAGAATAAATTAGATGAATTAAACATGAAGGCACAGTGCAAGAAGATAATAGGGAAGAGACAGTGCAAGCAGATAATAGGGAAGATGTAGTGCTGTTCTCTGAACTTCAAAATGATTTTCAGAATCTTGAAAGAATCAAATGTTCAGGTATTTGTGAACAAATAGTGAACTCTTGCAGGCATCAGACCTAAAAGCAGGGCAAAAACTAGAAAAGCTCGTGAATAAAATTTAGGATTCTAGTGAAATTCTATTAGAATTTGGAAATAATGTAATAATTACACTTCAGAAGATGCAAGAGTTGACATATATTAATATTATTGCACGCTCAGTCTAATACAGGATGGTGCAGGGAAATGGAAAATTTTGAACATTACTGTTCTCTACACTGTAGTGCCGGTAGATGTTTGGAACCAGTGTATAGTAGTTGTGAACACATTGCCATTTAGTAACCATGCAGCGGTTGAGTGATGGTTTCTGTGAGAGTGTTTTACATGCAGAATGATCGTGTGATTGCTGTGCAAAGGGTATTTCAACAGCATTACCAGTTAGGATGTCACAGATGTGCCCATGTACTCATGCAATTGCAACATGGGTATGTATTTTGAAGACACTGGTTCAGCCTTGAAAAAGGAGCCACCTGGTGTGATTTGAATGATACTTACCCCAGAGAACATTGCAGCTGCTCGAGTTTCCATCAAGAGGAGCCCTCACTACTCCATTTAACAATAAGCATCTGCACTAGAGACTAGGTGCCATAGCATATGAAGAATACTTCACAAATTAAAGTTGCACGTGTGTAAGTTACAAATTGTACAGCAATTAAATCCACAGGACCCTGTGTCGTATAGGGAGTTAAGCGAATGGGTGTTGGCTAAACTCAAAGAGGACACTAATTTTCATAATCTACTGTTGTCAGATGAAGCATCCTTCCATCTTAACAGATATGTTAACTTTAGTATCCCCACCAGCGGACATCACAATGGAGGCATAAGAGCTGGTATGGGTAATGCAGCAGGAGACTGCAGAAACCTGCCAGCAAGGACACACGACACATAGGATGGACAGATCTGTGGGCGAAGGATTGTATGTGCTAAACTCTGTGCGTTTAAACACATTGGTTTTAAGATATTCCCACAGGAAGAAATGACACGCACTAAGATCAGAGGATCTTGCAGGCCAAGGAATGTGACCATTATGTGAAATGATGCACTTACCACACAATTCGTGAACAGCTTCCATGGACTGTTGAGCAATTCATGGCACAGCTCCATACATCTGAACACATGTGTTTTCAGTGTTAAGATCAAGCTGTCTCAATGTAACAAATTTTTCAAGCATATCAACATAGTGTGTGGACATTACCGTTGTTGTAGTGCCATCCTCGCGTTCAAAAAAATAGCAGTACGCCATGTGGGCCATTGCTTACCTGGATTTCAGCCACGGCCACCCTCATGTAGTGAATCATGCTGAGTGTTTAGCGATTAGCTGTCCATGCCAGTTGCGTTCTTGAGTTCTCCAGTGCTCATTTCGACACAGATTCGGACGCTCTGCTTCCTGTAGATCAACTCACATGGCTAGTTCATTTCCCTTGCATGGGGTTCTGTTCCCTGGCTATTATCAAATCACTGTTGGCCCGTGAAGTATCGTTACTGACTGTGTAGTGAAGTGGCATTGTCACCCCTGTATAGATACTAAATTAATAAATCATATTTCTGCTACAGAACATGGGAAAATCCTTGTGAGTTTAATAAACGTCCATTACATATTGCCAAGACGACTGTGTGGTCTGCCATATCATGTCATGGTGTCATTGGCCCTTACATTTTTGAATGTGAGGATGGCAACACAACAACAGTAACATCCAGTCGCTGTTTGGTATGCTAGAAACATTCATTACACTGCTTGAGCTTAGCATCAAAAACACTTGTGTTCAAATGAATGAAGCTGTGCCACGTATTCCTCAACAGTTAATGGAAGATGTTCACGAATTGTGTGGAAAGTGCATAATTTCACATAGTGGTGACATTCCATGGCCTGGGAGATCCTCTGATCTTAGTGCGTGTGATGTCCCCTACGGGGATATTGTAAAGTACACACACCCTGCAACTGTCTGTGAACAGAAACAGAAGATTCAAGACAAAATCACTGTCATTCCCTGAGAGACACCACACTGAGCATTCTGGAGTGTCCATAATGGGCTGTTATTAATTGAATGCCAAAAGGGAGCGTATCTTTCTAATGTCATCTTTAAGAACAGAGACAGTTTGTGACAGTTTGTAATGAAAACATAAATGGCATACTTTATACATGCACTTTCACCAGTAAAAAGTATTTTTCCTGTGTTTGTTTGTTTGTGCCAATTACATTACTTCAAAATTTCCACTTCCCCTGTGCCACCCTGTACTACAAGTACAAAAAATTCTTAAATTCTCTTCCAAAATGGAAGAGAAAATTGAAAGTGGGTTAGGAGAGGGTAGGTTTAATTTTAGAAGTAGGGGCAGTCGATGAAAAATTTTAGTCCTCCAGCTACTAGTAGATGACAGATTTAAGAAAAATAGGGAAACATAGTTTGCGGATAAATTTGGAGAAGGGTTTTTATAATGGGGATTGAAATAAAATGTTTTCCATTCTTAGGCAGTGCGCTATAAACTACAGGGATAGAATGGTAATCCATTTTCTTTTTGTGTGAATCAAACTGAAATAGTCGATATTGACGGAAGTGTGCCAAAGGTCAGAATCAGGGAAGGTATAATGGGAGGACTTCTCATTGTTTTGCTGATATTTAATTTTTACATTTTACAGTTAGGAAACTAATGGTTTATCATGCATTGCAGGAGTTGTCTGTCGTGGGCAAAAAATTGCTTGATGGTGATTGTAAACAGTGGTTGCCAAAGTTATCAAGAATTAGCTGGCTGCTTAGTGAAATAGAAAGTGTGGCAGTTGTCAGCTACAGTATGCACGTAAGCAAACACAAAACTATGAGGATGGTGTGCAGCAAGTGGACATACTCGATAGCTAAATTTTAAACTAGGGCTGCAATCTCTTGAAGTGATGAATTTTGCTATCTCAGAAATATAATATAAAGAAGGAAATGCAAGAAAAAGAAAGTAGCAATGATTTCACAAGGCAGGATGGTTGCAATAAAAATAAACAGCTGCCAACACATAAGAATATAAATTACTTAGTTTACTCGTACTGTGTGTGAAGGGGCTTTAGGAGAAGAAAAACTTCTTAGCCCCAAGATTGCAATAAAACACAGTATTTAATAAAGGTAGCTTCCAAGTATTTTAGTATTCATTATTTGAACCCATGCTAGATCTCTGGAGTGTCCTGTGAGTTATTCAAAGTTCCATCCATACTGGATTGCCTTTGTGTAGGTTAATGGATGAAGACAGATAGTTGGCTACATGACAATATTCCTAGGCATTGTTATATATTAGTTTTTAAATTATATTCATATAATGAAATGAATGAGCTTTCATAGGCTGTAATACGGGATCACATTTTGTTTGTTGTTCAGTATTATTTGGCTACAGATGTCCATGTGCTCAATCTAAGAAGCAAACTGTAACTGCTTTTGGTCGCTTTCTGTTGGCATGCCCCAAAGTAATTATGGGCCTGATATGGGTAATCACATTGCCTAATTTTTCCGTGCTCTAAGCATTGTGTCATGCTCTATGATAATATAATTTTAATATTAGTTTCACTAGCTCCAGACTTTGGGTTGAACACCACTTATTTTAATAAGTTCCTAAAAGTATTTTGACTTTCAATCTGAGTTCTTTTTATAATGTTCAATTAAAAAAAGTTTTAATTTTTTTAGTATTTATGTTGGCACTTGCTTAACTATGCTGTCATGTGAGTACTTGCAGTTTTGTAATGATATAATGTGTTTATTGTAAATATGATGTATGGGATGTCTTAACTATGTTTTGTTTGGGAGAAATAATCAAAAAGTTTTTTGGCATTTCAGAACTTTTTATATTTGGAATCATGCTTGGTTTTAAATTACATATTTGACTTTTAATGGTAGAAACTATCCACTGCAGTGACACCTCTCATACTTGGTGGCAGTTCATCTCATGCATTGGCTGTTGACAGTCAGTTCTTGTGGCGCCCTAGTAGGCATGACATGTGGTCATATGGAAGCAATGTTGTGGTGATTTGTGTACATAGTAATTTTAACTTTTATTTTTGACATGCCAATACATCATTCATGTCATATGTTGTGCATCTGGAGATTTAATGCAAAGATTTTGTGTATATCAGGCACAAAATGTTTATCATAACCTGCATGAAGATATGTTGTCATTGATTCATCTATGGGTTAATTTGGCATTAGTTGTATGATAGGTTGTAACACCTTCCGTAATGTTATTACGGATCTGATAACGGTAACATAGTTATACTGAAACCAGTCATCCACATTACAGTGTTTTATTGTGATCTTGGCTAAGAAGTTTTTCCTCTCCTAAGAAAAAAACTATAAATCTTGAGACCAGAAAAATGTTCCTAAAAGCTATGTTTGAAGCACAGATGTGTATATGTGTGAAACATGGGGAGGGCAGTAATGAAATGACTAGGTACATTTGAAATGTGGTGTTACAGGAGCCTGTTAAAAAAGAATGAAGTGTTTGGAAGTCAATCAGAGTAAAAAAGTTGAATGATTGAATTGAGATCAGGTTAAAATGGTTTAGACATGTGAAGAGAATGGAAAAAACAATAGAAACCAAGTCCAAGGGCAAGAGGGAGAGACAGAGTAAGATGAATTAAATTGATCAAGGCCAGTTTAACACTTTGGAGATTGGCCTCTTAGAAGAATAGGAAACTGGCCATTTATGCTAATGTTTAAAGTGATATTGGCACTATGTAATTGATCAATGGAATGAATATGCTCTTCAAAAAGCCAGTTCCCCTTAGAATCACCACTGTTCACATCAGAAAGTGCAACAATTTACAAAGTCTTCATGAATTTTTTAGAAGATTGTAACCTGCATATGTCATTGGATGTATTATCATGAAGGCCTGTGCCCTGTACTATGTACAAGGGCGGTTCAGAAAGTAACCTCCGATTGGTCACAGTGCGGGTTGTGGGGGGAGTAGCGACGCCATCTGTGCGTTCACGCACTCAACAGGTCAGTCGGCATCAAGCCGTGGTCGAGTGAACGTTGTACCTGCGCTAGTTTAGTTTTTGTGGCAGTTTGAAATGTGTGCTGCAATAGAAAACCCCGCCAAATGTGAAGTGCGTGTTGTCATAAGGTTTTTTACAGCCAAAGGATATTCTGCAGCAGCTATTCATCGTGAGCTTTGTGCCGTGTACGGAGCAAGAGTTATGAGTGAAGGAGTTGTCCGTGAATGGGTACGTTTATTTAAAAGTGGACGAGAAAACGTTCATGATGAAGAGAGGAGTGGTAGACCATCATTGGTGACTGACGAACTCGTTCAGACAGTTGATGCAAAAGTTCGTGAAAATCGACGTTTCTCAATGTCGGAGTTGTCCACTGGCTTTACACAGATTTCTAAGACTCTCTTGTACGAGATAGTGACAGCAAGATTGGGTTACCGTAAGTTCTGTGCACGATGGGTGCCCAAAATTCTTACCGACCACCACAAAACTCAAAGAATGGCCTCTGCATTAGACTTTCTGTCACGTTATGAGGATGAAGGAGAACCATTGTTAAACAGAATCGTGACCGGTGACGAAACCTGGATTAAGTACGTGAACCCTGAGACAAAAGAACAATCAAAGATGTGGGCACATTCAAATTCGCCTACCAAACCAAGAAAAGCCTCGCAAGATTTTTCTGCCAGAAAACTGATGGCAACGGTGTTTTGGGATGCCAAAGGGGTGTTGTTGGTTGAATTCATGGAACGTGGTACGACCATTAATCAAGATGTGTACTGTGAAACAATAAAAAAGTTACGACGGGCTATACAGAACAAACGCCGTGGTATGCTGACTTCCGGTATCGCTTTTCTGCATGATAACGCCCGTCCTCACTCTGCTCGCAGAACAACGGCCCTTCTTGAGTCCTTCAAGTGGGATGTTATCAACCATCCACCTTACAGCCCAGACCTGGCGCCAAGTGATTATCACCTCTTCATGCATTTGAAGAAATGGCTCGGGTCACAGCGGTTTGATGACGACGAAGAGCTCAAAGATGCGGTCACAGGCTGGCTCCAGGCACAAGCGGGTGATTTTTATGCAGAAGGAATTTCAAAGCTTGTGAAGAGATACGATAAGTGCCTCAATCGCTATGGAGACTATGTAGAAAAATAGTGCAAAGATGTAGTTGTAAGATGTATATATTAAAATATTTTTATTTAACTTGGTGTATTTTTTTAAATCAACCGGAGGTTACTTTCTGAACGGCCCTCGTATATCCCTTCAATTTTGTTTTAGTTATCAGATTCATCACTTACATAATGTAATGCTGGCTAAATCACACAAACACCAAATGACAATTTAAAAACATAAGTATAGTAAATAATATAATAAATCAAAGAGAGAGAGTGGTTGGGCACAAATTGCGAGATGAGTCATTCGTTGCTGAATACTGTTGTTGAAATGGTGGGAGGAAAAAATGACTGGGTCAGACCTAGGTATGAGTACATAGGCAAATCATTGATGATATAGGATTCAGCAGCTATCCTGAAATGAAGAGAATAGTTGGCAAGTGAATAGAATGGAAAACTGCATCAAACCAAGCTTAGGGTTGATGACCAAAACAACAACAACAACAACAACAATGTAAAGAGTAACATACAGTCATACAAACTTTTCTGTTGTTTATCATCATAAGTGTTTCATTTAATTTACGTCCATTCTATGTTTTTCCAGTGCTAGCTCATTGTTTCATACAAATGTACCATGAGCATATGACGACCCTGAATGTATGAAGATCCCTTTTTAGGAGGCTCCTTGAGGAAATTGTTATTTTAACGTATTCTGGCTAATCAAAATTGCAGACTGTTTTATTAATATAAAGTATCTACCTAAAAATAGTTAACATTATACCTATTCTAAACTTTTGCTGGTTATTGATTTCTGCATTTTCATAAAGCAAGGAGGAATAAAGTAAACAAGAAAGGTTTATGCTAATTTTTATCTTCACTTGGTTTCTGCTTACTATTGAAGTCAGTCATCTGTGGTATCACTATTTTTAATCATCGCCATCACGACCACCAACATCACCACACCTGCTTCCAGACATGTCACCCGGCTGCTGTTCTCTGATTGACTCCATAGATCCAGCACCTGACATACTCTCTTTTGTTTCTATCATGCATGTGCCACTTTCTCATATATAGATATTTACCATCTCTGTCAGAAATGGTTATTATTGTTCAGTGTTTGTCCAGTTTTAAAGTAAGTTCAATTCATATCACAAATGGCTTCAGGCAGACTGCAATTTAAATGTGGTAGAAGTTCATAAAAAGGCAGGGTATGTGGTGTACATTCCCATGGTTGGCAGCACAGCAAAATTTGCTGACCCCTCACCACTCCCCTCCACACATTCATCCTACAAGGGGGGATCAAATATAAACAGCTTTTTTGTTCCTGAACATCAACAGTTGGCAGGACTGGCCCCGCACTTCTGCTATCCTTAGGTGGGACCATTAGAAGTGAGGAGAGCATGCTGTTAGATACTTGCTGCTGTTTCACCAGTAACACTCACAATGTCTGAGCAACAGGTGCATGCTTGTGAAGGAGTTACAGTGGTGGAAATTTGCCAAAGATTGACTGCACAGTTCGGTGATGAAACATTATTGAGGACGTATGTGTTTGCCTGGCATAAAATTTTCAAGGAAGGACTAGAACATGGGAAAAATCAGCAACACGCTCACTGTTCTCAGACCAGCATTGCAGACAAAATCATTCACGCAGTTAAAGACATTATTGACGACAATCGATGGGCAAGAATATCAGAAATTGCACAAAAAGTCGGAATCAGTTATGGGAGCTGTCAAGCAATCATCACATACAACCTACAGTTCCGTAAAGTGTGTTCCAGATGGGTCCCTAAACTTTTGACCGAAAATCTGAAGTTGAGATGTTTGGAGGTCTGGCAGAGGCTTACAGCAAGGTTTGCGGTTGAAGGTGATGCATTTTTGAGTCGGATCGTCACCTGCAATGAAACATGGGTTCACCACTACATTCCAGAATCCAAACAAGCCAGTAAGGGGAGGCAGCACCAGTGAAAGCCAGGATTCGACTGTCAACTGGTAAGGTTCTTTCAACCATTTTTTTTCCCCCCCGATCAGCGAGGCATTTTGCTGATTGATTTTTTTGCACGAGTGACACACAATCAATACTGCTTACTACTGTGAACTGTCGAACAACACAAGAGTTGCATATCGCCACAAAAGATGAGATCAGTCGATTCGACAGACATCTTCCTCCTGGACTACGTTTGATCATCCTTCTTACAGCCTGGACTTATCATCCTGCAATTTCCATTTATTCAGACTGCTTAAAGAACCTCTAGGAGGGCAACGATTTGAAGATGATGAGAGTGTGAAAGACTTTGTGCGCAACCGGCTGGTGACATGACCCAGTTCTTTTTATGATGAGAGTATCAAAAAGCTGCCCATACGCTAGGACAAATGCTTTTCCAAAGCAGGAGACTATTTGGAAAAATAAATTATTATTGCCTTGAGTTTTTCAATAAATGAACTTAAATAAAAAATAAAATCCCATTTATATTTGATCCGCCCTTGTACTTCTCAGACAAGCTGCTGTCACTGATCGTGTTCCAACCCTTATGAATTCCTCAAAATATTAATCTACTATACAACATAAAAAAATGAAACTCAGTAGCAATACTTTAATCTTTGAATATAAGATGACTGTATATTTTCCAGATAATTAATTTAGGAGAAAACTTCATCTCATAGTCAGGTAAATGTGGTATATTGTTCGGTGCTGCTCAATTTTTTAGTAGTATGATTGGTAATCTTGTGGATCTTGAGAATGAAGTGTATGTTGAGAAACAACTAATGTCTGTACAGCATTTAGACTGTTTATAAGATGATATGATTGTAATGGTGCAGAGTATATAAAAAGGACATTAATGAACTTTGATTATTTTGTTATTTGTTTCTTGAAATATCATTTTTAGGTCTCAGGAGTATGAAGAACCACAACATTAATGATTGTTTACCTAGTACAAAACCTTGACTCCAGGGCCATGGCTGACAGAAAAATAGAAGATAAAAATTATTTATCTTAGGACATGAATAGTTCTTCTCTAATCATCAGAAAATCAAATCTCACCACCAGAATATACCTCATGCATCTCATAGGAACAGCAGCTGGCTTCCATACCTACATGGTATTAAGGCTAGTCAGCTATTACCAGCTATGTTCACAACTGTGTGGCAGAAATGGGGCCATCCTATAAATTGGTTACACAGTTTTTTTATGGTGTTGCTCCACCACCAATACAGTAATGAAAAACTAAAGGAATAGTTATTGTGAGGGCAAGTAATAGATGTTTGCTGTCTGAAATGTGCACAAGGATCATGTTATCAATGTAATAGACTGTCGGTTTCTGAGGTTGTATTTGGTGACAACTGTTTTCTTAACTGTCTTTTCCCATACACCCACATGTTATGTTGTACATATGGAAGAATCTCAGGCAACAGTAGTTATTTGATACAGGTAACACATGGCAACTGGCGAAGAAAATACTGATCTGACAGTGCCTAGTGGAATGTTTCATAACTATAAAACAACGGATTGTTGTATGTCACATAATGTTTGTGTACTCCCAAGTACACTGTGTACATATTTCTCTCAATTCATTACAGAAATGGATTTTCCAGAATGGAAAAGGTAAACAGTATGATCAAAGGCAGCCATTCCCCTGTAGCTGATTGATACATAGTGCATAAACATGTAATAACACAAATTTGTTTCCAGTTCAGTCTCTCTCTCTCTCTCTCTCTCTCTCTCTCTCTCTCTCTCTTACACACACACACACACACACACACACACACACACAAACACAAAATATGCACATCCTCTGTGCAGGGATGTGTGCTGGTTATATGAGTGTGAACATGTCAAATTAGAAAAGGCTAGTAGATTACCCAAGTTTGTGCCTTTCCTTGTTATTGCTTGTTGTTTCTCATAGTTAAGTTGTTTAAATCACTTGTATCATTTTACACAACATATCATTTTTGTTTCAGGTTTTGGCAGACTCTGAAGCAGCTCAGATATGTATTCTGCGAAATATGTTTGATTTGTGGCAGAATCACCAACAAATGATGGTGGTTTTAATAGACAAGATGTTGAAGACACAAATAATTGAGTGTTCAGCTGTTGCTAACTGGATATTTTCAAAAGAAATGACAGGAGAATTCACAAAGTAAGACGATAACACTTTTTGGAGTGGTTATTATATGTACTGTTGTTGTTGTTGTTGTTGTTGGCTTCATTTTAAAGACTAGTTCGACACAGCTCTCCCTCCGTGTCAATTTGTCCTGTGCAAGACTTTTGATCTCTGAGTAACTACTGCAGTGTACATACCTTTGAACCAGCTTACTCTAATGAATCATTGGTCTCCCTCTAAAATCCCCTCCCTCCGATCCACACACACACACACACACACACACACACACACACTCTTCCCTCCCCTCCACTATCACATTGACGATTGTTTGATGTCCTAGCAAGTGTCAACAACCTATGAGTGCAACGGTGGTTTTATAGGCAGCTATCGATGTGGGCAATGCACAATCTAATATATTGGCTTGACTTGTTGTTATCAAAGTGATTGGGTGATTGGTTGTGTATAAATGCTTTAAAGCCTGTATATTTAATACAGAATTAATCCTTCATGCTATTAACTAAATAGCCAAGTCATGACGCAATCTTATTTTGCTGCTTTTGCTTTGGCCTTTGCCTTTGCCTCACATCTGTCCAGAGTTGGAATGACTATATGATCGGAAGTGTTGCAGTTAATTTAAAGTGCAGCCAGATGCCCATCCCTCCCTGGGGAGATAATATGTGTACCCCAACAGTCTGTGTGTAGTGTTTTATCCATGGGGAAGTGTGTGAACATTTTCTAAATGTTTGTGAATCATATAACTTAGGTAGGACTTGGATGCCAGCCCAATATTCACCTAGTCAGATGTGGGAAACTGTGTAAAAGTCACTTCTAGGTGGCATACAGGTTCTCATCATTAATCCACTACATGGATTCAATCAGGAGCTGGCGGATCTACCCAAACCTCAGAAATGTAGTACTAACATGCACGGCAGGTAGACAAATCAGCACATAAAACATACAAATAATTTTAAAAAAGGACTAGCTAAGTCCTGTAGGATTAATGATGTTGACAAATCCTGTGTGTTTAATTTTAAATCAAATAAATATTTATTAAGTAAAGTTTGTGTAGCCGCACAAAATCAAACTACAAAAATGCAGTCAAATAATCTAAGCATAGTGAAAAGGTAAAGTATTTATTTAATTCATGTGGCTGCACAGCCACTCAACAAAAGCACTCTCACCAACACTGATCAGAGATCAAAGACACTGACAAAACACCACACACACTCTACCATTTGCCATTAAATATTTTCTGTGACAATACAGACTACTGAATCCATATTAGACTCTTAAATAATGATTATAATTCCAGTTTAAAGCTAATTGCACACATGTAGAGGTTACTAGGTTAAGGTTAAAATTACCATAGTCATTTCGCGACTTCTTACAAAAGTAATCTCACAGTTTTATACAAGTTACCGAAGTTCACTGAGCATACCTACATCTGATTTTTCAGTGTGGCAAAGCTTACGCAAAATTTATATACATTTTAATGACAAGATTATGTAAAGGATAGTTGCTACTCGCCATTAGTAGAGATAGTGAGTCGTAGATAGGCACAACAGAAAGACTCAGAAAAGTAAGCTTTTGGCCAAAGAGGTCTTCATTGGAATTAGAACACACACACACACACACACACACACACACACACACACACACAAGCAACTCGTATGCACATGACGACAGTCTCTGGCTGCCGAGGTCAATGAAATACTAAATTGTGGGTATTCATACACTAGGAGTAAGAGGTAAGGGTATGGGAAACTAATACTGTGTTTTGTATTACTTGTAACTGCAGAGGATTTATAATCTGTTGTAGTTAAAACAGTTTCAACTTTTGTAATATTTATCCTAAAATCATACTTACAATTTCAATCAACTTGTCTCATCGCCATGGTGTTGTTGTTGTTGTTGTTTTTTACATGGTTTTTCTGTATCGGGTGCGAAAGGTCTGTGAAGTAAAATCTGCTTGCCAAAAGTTCTCTTGTCTGGGTTGCGAGGCAAAAATCAAAAGAATGAGAGAACACAAGCTCCGAGAGCAGTATTGTAATATACTCAACACTGGTACAAAAAATCTTTGATGAAATCCTTATTTATGTCCTTGACAATGCCAGGATAAGTTGAATGTTTAACAATTCACAATACAGAAATGAGCACAAGTCTTGAGGCCAGTTCTGATGTACTGCTCGTGTAGAGAAAGTTGTGACTGCACTTTGATGATCCTTGACTGCTGCTAATTGGGGCTACTTGACAATAGGGCAAGAACTGGATAAAGCTGCAGTCAGGCAGTCCTTTATCCATGTGGTGTCAATGGTGCCTCAGCTCAGGGGGTGCGGCACTCGTGCAGCCGGCGGTCAGGTGGCACCTGACGCTGTCGGACAACAGCAGAACCTCTAGTCCCAACCTCTGAACCCTGAGCAATTGCCCCCTGTGTGTTATCAACTGGCTACAGTACCACAGTCTATAACATAGTTTCATTGAAAATGTAGTTTTCATCTTTCATTTCACCCACTTCTGCCATTGTTTCATTACCACTCTTCAGTTGCCCTGTATGCTTGCCCCCTTCAGAATTTTGAATAATGTATTTCGTTATTAATAAATTAAATAAATTTTTTCTGAGTCTGCAATCGTGAATATTTTCTGAATAAAACTGTCAAGATTGCTTAATGTAAGCATTATTTATAACATTGTTTCAGCTATTACCAACATCAGATCAAAACTCAGAACTTATATGACAAGAATTTGTTAATAATATCATTGACCATTCTTTCACAATCTACATGAGGTGTAGATTGCAACTTGAACCCAGATTTCCCACTTATTGCGAGCAGTTGCTTTACCATTAGCCGAATGGAGCACGTTTCATGACCAATCGTCAACCGTGTGTCTACAACCTGCACTCATACACCCATTATGTATATTCCTGTACTTGGCACACATTTTAATGGTAAGTCACTACTTGCCTAGGGTCCGAAAGGAACAAGCAGTGTTGTGGGTACAGCCATTGTGAAATATGTGAACTGTATTTGAAGTTGAAGTTGTGAATGTGGGCAATCATCAGCTGTATAATGGAATGATGACAGTGAAAATTTGTGCCAGACTGAGATTCGAACCCAGAATTCTCACTTACCATGAGTGGTCACTTTACAATTAGGCTATCCGAGCATGTTTCATGGGCAGACTCAAACTTCCGTATGATGTCAGCTGTGTGTCATCAAGCACTTGACTACTTCCAGACAACGCAGGCACTGCAATATCATATTTACCTCCAATACTGAGCAAGTGACTGGGTGTCCGAGTGCAGGTTGTAGATGTAAGGCAACCCCTCGGGATGAGTGGGAAATCAAGGTTCAAGTCCTGGTGCGGCACAAATTTTCATTGTGCTCGTTCCAGTATACAGTTGATGTTTGTCCGTGTTTGCAGCTGCGAGTATATTTTGTGTATTTCACAATGGCTGTAGCTGCTGCAGTGCCTGTTCCTTCGGACATGCATGTATCGTAATTCTAAAGAACACAGGCACTGCAATATTGTACTTGTTTTAAAAGTTCTGAATTTTGATTTGATAGTGGCAATTGCCAAAATGATGTTCACTCTAGATGATTTTTTTCACAAAATAGTGCACTTTTGTCAGCATTGTCAAAACGTTTTCCTAAATCAACAAAAGCTATAAACAGAACTTTACCTTTCATCAGCCTATCTTTTAAGGTATGTCATATGATCAGTATTGGCTCTCATATTCCTGCATTTCTCTGAAACTGAAGCAGATTTTCCGCAAGATCAGCTCCTACCAGTTTTTCCATTTTTCTGTAAATAATTCGTCTCAGTATTTCACAACCAGTTCTTATTAAACTGGTGATTTGGTAATAGTCAGCACCTGCCTTTTTTCCAAGCTCTTAATTATTATATTCTTCTTGAAGTCTGAGAGTATTTCACCTGACTCATATGTCTCACATACCAAGTGCAATTATTTACAGTGTAGGAAAAGATAGATTTGCTCCTTACCGTAAAGAATACAAGATGCAGAGAGGTACAATTAAAAGCTTTCGGCCACAGCCTTCATCAGCAAAAAAAGAAGCGGAGAAACACACACCATTCATGCACACAAGCAAGCACACCTCATGTACACATGCTTGCCAACCCTAGCAGATCAGACCAGAATACAACTGTCACATGGGATGGCAGCAGTAGCCTGGAGGGGGGCAGGGAAGTGGAACGGATGGTAGTGTACAGATGGGAGGGACAGAGGGTGGACTGGCAGAGGATGGGAGACAAAAATGAGGAAAAGATGATAGGATAGTGAGGGTATAAATTGTTGGGTGGAGGATGTGGGGACAGTACGTTACCATAGGATGACGTTGGGATAACTCAACCTACAGTAACAGACTGTCCCCACACCCTCCACCCGACAGTTTACACTCCGTGTGTCCTGTCTTGTCCTTCCCATTTTTGCCTCCCATCTTCTTTGTTTGCTGCCCTCAGACAATGCAACCGCCCAACTTTCACTGCTCATCTCCTTTTCACTCCTCTTTTCTCTACTTCCCTGCCCCACAACCTTCTGATGCTACACCTGTTGGCATTCTATTCTCTGCACACTCCCCATCCATACACTACTATCCCTTCCTCTTCCTCTTCCCCTTCCCCTTCCTCCCCCCTCCAGATTACTGTTGCTGTCCCACGTGATAGTTGCATTCTGTCCTGAACTGCCAGAGTTGACTGTCATGTGTGCATGAGTTGTGCTTGTTTGTGTGTTTGATGAAGGTTGTGGCTGAAAACTTCGTGTAAGGGTCTTTTAATTGTGGCTGTTTGCAACTAAACTTGTCTTCTTTACAGCAATTAGCAATCTGTCTTTTCCTACATTGTTGAAATTCCTACATGGAATTTCCATTATTTGATTTTGATGTGCAATCATTTGTTATGGCTGGCTTCCCTGAGGATCCCCGTAATTACGCGGGAATGTCGTCTGCTCCAAGGGCCTTGTGTCCTCTTAGTTTATTCAGTGCTCTGTCAAACTCTCCTTGCAGTATCATATCTCCCCTCTCATCTTTACTTAATTCTTCATCCATTTCTGTAATATTATCTCAGTGTTTGTTTCCCTCGTATAGACCTTCTATGTATATCTTCAAACTTCCCCTTTTTTTGTAGTATTGCCTTGCCATCTAAACTTTTAATATTCATACAGTTTTGTATGTTCGTAACACGTAAAATAAATATAGCTATACTTAGTGACAAAAATGAATAAAGTAAGTATAATGAGTGAATTTTTGATGACCAACTGATGTCAGAATCATTGACTGTATCGTCAGGCAATATTAACTCTGTAAAGTTGCTGCTGTGACCTTTTCACTGTTATCAGATCTTTTAACCGTCTGTGCATGTACTGAAGTCATACACTAATCTTACCAAAATTGTATCCTAAAATTATCAGACAGTTCACAGTAATCCTGTTATTCCACAGTTAAGAAAATTTGGCTGTCTGCACTCACATGGCTGACTGGCATCATAATGGAGCCTTGAGCAGTGGTTGCAACTTTTCAGAATCAAATCACATGATACTGGATTCTTTTGATTCGGAAACCAGTGTGAGTAAAACACACACACACACACACACACACACACACACACACACACACACCAAATATACTCGTGTCTTCGGCAACCATAATGTTGATGGGTAGATGGCAGGAGAGTCAAGGAAACTGGCAGTAGGGACAGATGGGAAGATAAATGGGGTAAGAAGGAGTTAAAGAACTATTGTGAGAGAGACATGTGGCTCTCAGCTGCCATGGAGGAGCTGTAGACAACCAGAAGATATAGGACTTAGGCAAATTAGTGAAACAGGATGATCTGAGGATTCTATCAATATAGATGTAATCAAAAGTCTCAAAACCATCTAAGTGCTGCAGTGACAACGTACATAGCTACAAAATATGAGAATGGACTACCTCTTACCTTGGCCTAATAGGTTAAGTAGAGGACAGTTGTAGAAAAGGCATGGAGATGTTTACAGAGCTGTCAACTTTGCATACTTTTTCAGCACAATCCTGCATTGGTATGTTTGTGCCACAAACAGGATTAGTGATAGTGCTGGTCTAAACTGGAAGTACTGGAACAGCAGGATAGGGGAAAGGGCAGAAAGCTGTGTAGTGGTAGAAGTGAAAGAGAACTTATGTGAACTTCCATGGAGAGAGAACATGGTCATCAGTCAAACCACACAGAAGTAGAAGATCGAGGAAAAAGGAGGTACCCAAAAAATAAAGGCAAAAAGACAAAAATAACAAAAACGTATCAATAGTTCATACTGATCAGCTGCAATGTGTCATTTGTGCAGGAAACATAAATTGTTCTTTCATTTTTTCCCCCTGATATACTTGCTTGAACCATCACTGTAAATTTGGAACAATTATAGGTTTTCATAAATGAAGTGTTAAGTTTGTCAGTGATTCCCTTTCTTCTCTTTTAATTTGACTGCTGTGTCATGTAATTTTCATTGAGGTTAGTTCTATTAGTTTGACAAGCAGAATGCCATGTCGATTATTGAACACACATGCATAGATCATGTAATAGCTTGGTTGTTGCCAACATTCCACCCATTACTTTTCAGTATCCTGAGAGTGCTGCATTTGCTATGAATAAAATCAAGACAAAAATCTCGCCGTTGGCACTCTGGTTTACTTTCAGGAACCTCGAATTGCACTGTGGTCTTCCTGTAAGAACAGCACTCACTGTGCATTAGATCTTTTGTTAATCTTAGATTGAATCAAGTGTATCTCTTCTTTAACCATTAATATGGTAAAAATGACCACATATTTAAATTGTTGATGTTGTCTTCAGCCCAAAGACTGGTTTGACGCATCTCTCCTTGTTAGTCCTTTCTGTGCAAGCCCCTTCATCTCTGCATAACTACCACAACCTGTATCTGTTTGAATGTGCTTGCCATATTCAAGTCTTGATTTCTCTCTACAATTTTTACCCCCACACTTATTTCCATTACAACATTGCTGCCTCCCACCCTTTAGTCAAGTTGCAATATAAATTTCTTTTCCTTCATGTTATTTCTGTGCCACCTGATTTACTATTTGATCTACTACTCTAATATTCAACATTCTTCTTTATCATTTTCTTATTGTCTGGATTGCATGTTGTCCATATTTCACTTTCATACGAGGCTACTCACCATTCAAATACCTTCAGAAAAGACTTCCTTACACTTACATTTGTCACAATAAAGGATGACAGCCAAAACAGTTGCAGGATAAAAATTTATTAAAATTCTTGACCAAGGTTTCGGTACATATAAATATACCTTCATCAGAAGTAAAGAATCCTGAACAGGAAGACACTTTCATTAGAAAAGCCTTAGAATCGGAAGTGAGAAACACAAAAGCTTAAGTAACAGTGAAATTATCAGAGTAATACAGGCACAAAATCTTTAGTTACTTACTAAAATTACATCATGCAATGGAGATTAATAAATCAATTGTGCCAAAGGTGTCGTCAATAATTAAGACATCTTCTCCATTTGTACAACATGACTATGGGCACAGGGTCAATGCGAACAGTTTAGCACCAGTACTTCACCTATGAACTATCGAGACAAGAGTGTGAAAGCACTAGGGCAGATGGTTTCCCCGAGAGAGGACACTTGTGGTATGTGCCAGACACTCACGCATGATGTAATTTTAGTAAGTAACTAAAAGATTTTGTGCCTGTATTACTCTGGTAATTTCACTGTTACTTAAGCTTTTGTGTTTCTCACTTCCGATGCTAAGGCTTTTCTAATGAAAGTGTCTTCCTGTTCAGGATTTTTTACTTCTGATGAAGGTATATTTATATGTACCGAAACCTTGGTCAAGAATTTTAATAAATTTTTATCCTGCAACTGATTTGGCTGTCATCCTTTATCGTGAAGAATTTCAACAGTTGCTGTTGCAGCCATGTTTAAAATCTTGACTTACATTTGTATTACACTAATGACCCATCCCAAGTCCACACAGGTAGCACTATGAATCTATGGCCGGAGGACTTGTCTGGCTTAACAGTAACTTTGTGTACGAACCAGTGTGTATAGTTATGATTAGAATTCGGATAACGTCAGGTAACTGAATATCACAACTTTCATATAACTTACCACAATCCGCCGAACAATGCGTCAGTTGTTAAAGGTTTCACGCGACTGTGGCCACTCATTTTTCAGTGGGACAACTGCTGAACCCCTTTTTTCCCCATACTGTCTGTAAGAGCTGCCCATTAACTAGCAGTCACCATTGGACCCTCCTGCTCCAGCTAGCATGGTAGCTCTCAGCTTTCATCATTGCCACAAGATGCCATTCCAAATGCCAGTAAATGTGGAAAAGATAACATTTGTGCCTCCTGAAAG
Organism: Schistocerca serialis cubense; assembly: GCF_023864345.2. Classification (NCBI taxonomy): domain Eukaryota; kingdom Metazoa; phylum Arthropoda; class Insecta; order Orthoptera; family Acrididae; genus Schistocerca; species Schistocerca serialis. The sequence continues at coordinate 10,896,222 of NC_064644.1, forward strand.
CTCACCAAATCCAGTGCCATTCCGGCATGATTATCAAAATCCCTAAAGTACCAATTTACCTGATTATAGGATGACCCTGAATATGAGACGACATCCCTTTCTTTAAGAGGCTCCTTGAGAAGAAATTATTTTTTAACATATTCTGACTAATGCAAATTACAAATGCCGAAATGGTTAACATACATCTATTCTAAACTTATAACACTGATTGATTGTTTACATTTTGATAATGCTAGGAGAAATAAAATAAACAAAAAGAAACAGTTTACATTAATTTTTATCTTCATTACGTTTATTGTTTACTTAGACTGTCATCTCTGGTATCACTATTTTTCATCCTCCTCCTCCTCCTAATGGGACAACAGTGAAATTTATGTCTTCATTGTCACAAATATTTGGCTGTTTCTCCTGAATAATTTGCAATTTCTGAGGTTGTGATTCACATGGGACTTGGAAAGCAGCTGTTCACCCTCCACCCCTCACCCCCACCCCTCCCCGAAAACATAGTGAATTTCACTTCTATACTGACATGAGAACGTTACAATGTCTGTTGCTTCCGAGCGTACTGTCTGCCTATTGCTCTCTCATTGGCTGCGTAGAACCAGCAGCTGACACACCCCCTATTGTTCCTGTCATACCTCACGGTAAGTGTCGACAACATTGCTGCATGAAACACATACGTATACCACTGGCCCCAATTTAGACTTTTAGCATATCCTGCAGAAATGTATGCTATAGTTGAGTATTTGTCCGATGTTAAAGTCAGTTCAGTTCCGAATGTGAGCAGTATACATTCCCATGGTTGGCAACACAACATAATTTCTGCTCACTCACTGCCAGTCTTGTTTTGCTGTGCCTCACCCAATGTTGCGTAGTGGTGTTCTTTGGCAACAGAGAATGTGGGCAGCAATATCTTCAGGGTGCACATCATATGTAACAACAGCAACTAATATGTAAATAAAAGATCACACTTACGATTCAGTCCAATTCTTGAATCTGCAGTGTAGTAATGTCTGTTGGTACTATATCCAAAACAGGTCTTTCTGTTGTAATTTATTGTTAAGATAACAACTGAAGTCAGTTTAATGTGATTTATTTTGTTTTTTAGACATTTAATTCTATATTAATTTTCTTTCTCATTTCATCTGAATGTCATCAGCTTACTCCAAAGCTGATTAAAAGCTGGTAATTTTTTTCTGCAGTATTCTAATACATGAACAGTGAAGGAATTTCTCATTTGCAACCCAAGTGTCAAATCATTACAGTGTCTCATAAACAAATAAGATATTGACTTGGGTACAGAATGAAGTAATGGTTTTTGAAGCAGAAGATTTTCCGCAATGAATGTTATCTTTACCTAAAAAGCAGCATAAATGTATGTATACGGTATCCAGATGTATGAAAACTTTTATTACAATCCTGTTCAAATACAAGGGTCACTCCAAAAGAAATGCACACTATTTTTGTAAAAATACAGTTTTCAATCTGCATGTGTGACAGTTTTACAGTGTGTAGATACATCCTTCCCGCTTGTTTTCGAACTTAGTGCAACCTGTTCCCACCAGTGGCGCCGTCACAGCATGTCTTCAAGTTGGCTGCTACACTTGACATTTGTCAGAAGCAATGTGCTGTCATAGAATTCCTGTGCTGTGAAAACGAGACAGTGGGAAACATCCACAAGAGGTTGAAAAAGGTGTATGGAGATGCTGCTATCGATTGCAGTACAGTTAGTCGGTGGGCAAGCAGGTTACGTGATGAAAGCGGGCGCGGCAATATTGAGGATTGTCCTCGCAGCGGCAGGCCTTGTGCTGCACACACTCCAGGCAATGTGCAGGGAGTTAACGAATTGGTGACTGCTGACAGACGCATCACAGTGAACGAATTGTTATGCTACGTTGGGATAGGGGAAGGAAGTGTGTGTAGAATACTGAAAGTGCTGGCGTTTATGCCAGGTGGGTTCCCAGCATGTTGACAGTGGCTCACAAAGAAACAAGAAAAACGGTATGCAGCGAACTTTTGGAACAGCATGAGAATGGTGGAGATGAATTTCTTGGAAGAATTGTGACGGGTGATGAAACAGGGCTCCATCATTTTTCACCAGAGACAAAGAGGCAATCAGTGGAGTGGCATCATGAAAATTCACCCAAGAAAAAAAATTCAAAACCACACCTTCTGCTGGAAAAGTTATGGCTACGGTTTTTTTCGATTCCGAAGGACTCTTGCTTGTGGACATCATGCCAAGTGGAACCACCATAAATTCTGATGCATATGCGACGACAGTGAAGAAACTTCAAGCTCATCTGAGTCGTTTTCGGCCACATCGGCAAAAGCAGGATGTTTTGCTGTTGCCCAACAATGCATGGCCACATGTCAGTCAAAAAACCATGGGAGCGATCACAAAACTCTGATGGACAACACTGAAACACTCGCCTTACAATCCTGACCTGGCTCCATGTGACTATCATCTCTTTGGGAAACTGATAGACTCTCTTTATGGAACAAGCTTTGAAGATGATGACTCTCTTGTGGACACTGGCTCCAACAGGTTGGTCTAGAATTTTACTGTGCGGGTATCCAAGCGCTGGTTCCAAGATGGCGTAAGGCAGTTGAAAGGGATGGAAATTGTGCGGAGAAATGAAAATATTGTTCCTAAAGGATTATCTACACACTGTAAAACTTTCAAACATGTAGAATAAAATATGGATTTTTAAGAAAATAGTGTGCATTTCTTTTGGAGTGGCCCTCGTACAAAACAAGTTTGTAAGTTGATAGAACTGTTCAAATACAACAAAAGTTTTTAGGGTGATAGAACTTATTATTTCCTCCAGTGTTTCACAAAATTGTCAATTTTTAAGCAGAGCATTAGATTGTTGTTGTCACGTATCCCTTACACTAGCAACACGAGTCAGACGTCACGTGACTGGTCAAATGAGGTCGATCCTGTATCGTGCGCTTCGGCGTATCGGGAAATCCCAAGCCTGTTTGAATGCAAGCATTGTTTGGTACGCCCTCTCCTTTGGGATTGTTAAAAAAAAATTGTATGAAAACTAAGTAGCCAAACCTTCATTTGTAAATGTAAGACACGACGTAATATTAATCTACTAAACAATTTAAAAATGTTTACCTCAGCATAACTTGCGTAATCTGCAAATATAAGATGACCCCTTATTTTTCAAATGCCGAATCTGGGAAAGAAACCTTGTCATATAATCAGGTAAATATGGTACTTCCCAAGATTAGTCTTTATGTACAAGCTGAAAAACTAGCGAGGGACTTTCATTTATTATATGTATTGATTCTGGTAATAATAATTTCATGTGGCTCAGTGTCCTTGGGTAAATGTTTCAATTGGTTGTTACTTTGGACATTCGCTTGTCCCTAACAGCTATCTAATGGGAAAGGGGACCTACAGGTTAACATGGAGTCCGAACAACGTTTCTGACAAATGTCCATGTCATAGAGAGGTGAATGGTGTGTTAAAAGGCAGAAAGACAGACTGAAAAGTCCATAGTCCAATTGGGATTTGATCCCACTACCTGCCGGTTTCCATACATGCACTTTACTGGTAGACCACCAGTTCCAGCACTGGTTTTCGTCAGCCTTCATTGCTCTATAGTTGTGACACCTGTACCTCTAGGTGGCAATGACATCGTTTTCACATATAAATCCATCATCACCACCTTACTTATTTTGACTACATTCCTTTATGCTTGTTTTGTTTTTATTGATGTTCATCTTATTATCTCGTTTCAGGAAACCATCCATTCTGTTCAACTGTCCTTCCAAGTCCTTAATCATCTACGGTAGAATTACATTGTCATTGGTAAATCGCAAAGTTTTTATTTTTTCTCTCCAGGTGTAAATTCCCTTTTCAAATTTCTCCTTGGTTTCCTTCACAGCTTGCTCAAAGCACAGACTGAATAACATCAGCAACAGACTACAACTCTGTCACACCCCTTTCTCACGCTTTGGCTTCCTTTCACGCCCTTTTAACTTTTATGGCTGCAGTATGATTGGTATACAAGTTGTGAATAGGTTTTCATTCCCTATATTTTATTGATGCCATCTTCGAAATTTCAAAGAGTTGTAGATCTAGTCCATGTTGTCAAAAGCTTTCTCTAAATCTATAAATGTAACTTTTCCTTTCTTCAGGCTATCTTCTAGGATAAGTTGAAGGGTCAATATTGCATGGTGTGTTTCTACATTTCTTTGGAACCCAAGCTGATCTTCTCTAGTGTTGGCCTATATCATTTTTTCCAGTTGTCTGTAAATAATATGTGTCAGTATTTTGCAACCATGACTTACTAAAATGATGGTTCGGTAGTATTCAGTCCTGTCAGCACCTGCCTTCTTTGGATATGGAATTATTACATTCTTCCTGATGTCAGAGTGCAATAATTTTTTCATGGCTGGCTCTCCCAGGGATTTTAATAATTGTGAGGAAATGTCATGTACTCCAGTGGCCATGTCTTTGATCATGAGATGATATGATGTACATTCATTAAAATGTTAAATGACTTTATAATGTTCAAAGTGTCTAATTATACTTGTTTGTCTGTACGAAGCTTTTTGTGGATTACGCACAGCTGGAGATGGCAGCTATTTGCCAAAACCAGTAACGTGCATTTGTTTTTATATATCTAAGCAATCATTAGCATAATAAATTATTATACAATCCTTGTTTCCTCTTAAGTCTTACAGTGCCCTGGCAAATTCTTCATGCAGTACCATATCTGTAAACGTGAAAAGTAGGAAGGAAAGGAAAAGTATGGGTGGGAAACTATGATGGCTAGCCACACTGGCATTGTATTAATGCAATGGTGAAAATTGAAAATTTGTACCAGATTCAGACTCAAACCCAGATTTACTGCTTCTCATGAGCAGTTGCCTTAACTGCTTCGGCCACCTGGACACTTATCATGCTGCAATGCAGCTGTGCTCGTCCATAAAACTCGGTGCTCGCGAATTCTAATTCACGTAGGTGTTCAGACAATATTTGTGCATTTGCACTGAAACAGAAGTTGAGGAGCCATTATCCTCTTCACATATTGGTCGTGTGTTCTGTCTGACATCAATCAGAAGCACACTTTATTGTATCTTACCATCTCATCTTCAGTGTCTTCCTCTTCTGTTTCAATAATATTGTATTTAAGTTTTTTTTTCCATTATATATCCTCTGTATATACTCCTTCCACCTTCTTTTTTTGGTCCTGTCTTGCCACCTGAGCTCTTGATATTCATACGAGTTCTTCCATTTCCTTCAATGGTCTCTCTAGTTGTTTTATAAACAGTATCTCTCTCTCTCTCTCTCTCTCTCTCTCTCTCTCTCTCTCTCTCTCTCTTTTGTCCTCTACCTATTTCTGCCTATCCATTTAGTACTTTGTCAGGCACATTCTTTAGATGTCTTTAGTCCCTTGTGCCTGCTTCATTTGCTACATTTTTATACACTACACAAAAAGCGCAACAATTCCAAAAAGTGCAACAATTCCATTTCTTTTTTTTTTTTTGTAATTTTTTGTCACTTTTGTGACGCTAAGCTACTATTTTTGTGATAAAATAATGTGGTGCAGTCCCACATCAGTATCACAAAAAATATAAATAAATTAAGCCAGAGATGAGGAAGTAACACAATTGGATTCACTCTTCCTGCAAATTTTGAGGAACCTCCTTAAGGTAATCCATCGTGATCTGTGGTGGTTCAAATGATGTTGCCCATAACAAAGATTTGCATGCTGCTAATGTCTTAAAATCGACTCTAAACCACCTGAAGCATTCCAACGTAATTCTAGTTGATATTCCACACAGTCATGACTTATTACAATCCTCGTGTATAAACAAGGCAATAATTGCAACAAATAGATGTTATGCAGATATCTGCAGCAGTTTTACGAATACTCATAGGATCGAAACTCACAAATTTGGCAGAGACCTTTACACCACTCATGGTCTTCACCTTAACTGCCATGGAAAAAATCATTTAGCTACTATAATTTGTGACGTAGTTGCAAAGGCAAGGATCAATGTGAACACAAAAGAATCAGATTTGATTGAAGAATGTACCAGGACACAAAGTAATTGCAGGAATGGATATAGGCAGACTACATTGGACAACTGGATGGTGAAAAAACAAGAAAAAAGTGCATCTTCCCAATCTCCAAGTGTGTGGAAACAGACTAATTTGGAGAGATGGGTAGTAAAAAATATATTGCCCAGACCTTCAATCGAAACTTCTTTTTTAGAGAAAGGAGTGTAGCTGCTTCTGCTAAACAAAAACTTGCAATTTATCACCAGAACATTAGAGGCCTAAGTAGTAAGATCAGTGTGCTTATAATCAATATACATGAGCCACAAGGTATAGATTATTCCCATGTTTTATGTTTTAGTGAGCACCATATTAATTCTGGTATAGAAAAACTTATAATAAACAATTATTATTTATCAACATCATTTTGTAGGTAATGTAAAGAAAACGGAGGTGTTGCCATTTATACTAAAAACTATATCACGTGTAGAGTAATTAATGTGCAGAATTATTGTTTAGAACATCATTTGGAAGTGTGTAGCACAGAATTGTCCTTGAATAATTCCCATATATCAATAGTCAAAATATACAGAACACCTTCAGGGAACTTTAGTCTCTTTTTGAATAAGCTAGATGCTCTCCTAGTATACATATTCAAACACAAAACAGATGTGATAGTGCTTGGGGACTTCAATGTTAACTTTCTAACAAATTCTAAAGACAGATCGGACCTAAAAAATCTGATGTCCACATATAATCTGGTTTCTGTGGATAGTTTCCCTACTAGAATAACTTCTTGTATAAGCACACTGATCGATAATATATTTATAGACCAGACCAAAATAGGTGATACGACTACCAGGCAAGTCATAAATGGTTTATCTGATGGACAAAGACTCACTATAAACAGCACAAGTATTTATGTGAATTATAGTGGTCCCTGTTGGAAAACAGTTAGGACAGTTAATGAAGAAACCATCCAGATTTTTAAATCATATCTCCAAGCCACAGACTGGGCACCTATGTATAATTTAGAAAATATGAATTCCAATCCAGGATGGAGTGTAACAATACCAGAGAAGGAAAGTTGCTACCCACCATATAGCGTAGATGCTGAGTCGCGATAGGCACAACAAAAAGATTCACACAATTGTAGCTTTCGGCCATTAAGGCCTTTAGTGTGGTTTCAGTTCTCCGAGACTGCAGACGTGTGTGCAAGTTGCATTTGCATGAGTGTGTGTGTGCGCGTGTGTGTATGTGTGTCTACTGCTGACATAGGCCTTAATGGCCGAAAGCTATAATTGTGTGAATCTTTTTGTTGTGCCTGTCGCGACTCAGCGTCTCCGCTATATGGTGAGTAGCAACTTTCCTTCTCTGGTATTGTTACATTCCAACTACAATTTTTTCAGTAATGAAGTGGCACTTAGATTTGAAAGCATCTTCCCAGAAAGTATATACAAGATCCAAACCACAAAACATACCAAAAAGCCTTGAGTAACCACTGGTATTAAGATTTCATGCAAAAGGAAACAAGAAGTGTACATTGCCACAAAAATACTGCAAAGTACTAAGCAAAATTATTCAGAAGTCAAAAAGTTTGTTACTGTGCTCAAAAATTAATAAATCTAGAACAAAATCAAAACCATATGGGGAGTGATAAAGAGTGAAACAGGTACAAAATCAAAATTGTGGCAAAAATTTTCAGTGAGCATTTTCTAAGTGTTGCTGAGAAAGCAGAACACAATGACTCCTTAGAAGAAGCATTAAAAATACTGAAAGGTCATTTCCCAAACTCCATACAGCAGATAGGTATAGCCCCTATAACAGTACAGGAAGTAAGAAAAAACATTATTTGTTTAAAAGCAAAAAATTCATCTGGTGTTGACGACATCTCTAGCAAATTGCTAAAAGCCTGCTGCAATGAGTTCAGTGAAGTCCTAGCTCATATATTCAATGCCTCTCTCAAACAAGGTATCTTCCCAGAAAGGATGAAATATGCTATTGTAAAGCCCCTCTACAAAAGAGGCAATGACTCATTTGTTACAAACTATCGACCTATCTCTCTTTTGACTACATTTTCTAAAGTTCTCCAAAAGCTAGTATATGCCAGAATAGTTAGTCACCTAGAAAAACATGCAATAATGAGTAAAAACCAGTTTTGATTCAGAGAAGGTATCTCCACAACTGAAGCAATATTTTCATTTACAAATAATGTTTTGGAATGCCCCAACCAAAAACCATTGTCTGTGGGCATATTTTGCGATCTGTCTAAAGCTTTTGACTGTGTTAGTCATAGAATACTTACAGAGAAAGTATGCCACTATGGACTCCGAGGACAAATTGGCAACTGGCTCAAATCCTACCTACAGGGCAGACAACAGAAAACAGTGCTAGATGGAACAATAGTCACATAGGAGGGGCAAAGTCTGACTGGGGAACAGTAAAATGTGGAGTTCCACAAGGTTCTGTCCTTGGTCGCCTGCTATTCCTCATATATATCAATGACCTACCATTGTCTTCAAACAGAGCAAGCAATTTTACAGTGTTTGCTGATGACACAAGTATAGTAATAGACACTAAGGTACCCTCTGATCTAGAATTAAATGCCAACCATTTACTTGAGGATGTTCTGAACTGGTTCACAGTAAATTCTCCATCAATAAACCTCGGGAAAACTAATTATATTAATTTCCATTCTGGTCTCAAAAGTGCACAGGAAATAAACATTATACATGAGAGCCAGCAGATACAGAGAGCAAATTGTTTGAAATTCATGGTAGCAGGCTTAACTGGGAACAGCACATCAACCAAACCCTGAAAAGGCTCAGCTCAGCAACATTTACCACTCAGATAATCACAAAAATCCAAGACATAAATGTCTCAAAATCTGCTTACTTTGGCTACTTTCATTCACTTATGTGTTATCGAATAATCTTCAGGGGCAATTCACCACTATCGAAAAAGGTTTTTACAAGTCAGAAAAAGGTTGTCCAAATTTTGTGTGGAGCGCCTCCAAGAATCTCATGTCACGATCTTTTTAAACAAATAGGGATCTTAACTGTTGCTTCACAATATATCTTTTCATTCATGACATTCATGCTTCACATTCCTTCTCAGCATGAAACAAGTTAAATGTACCATCACCATAACACAAGGAGGAAATGTGACATACACTGTGACCTGAAAAATCTGTCCCTGGTGCAAAAAGGTTTGAAATACAAAAGCACAAAAATGTTCAATTCACTTCCAAGTTATATGAAGTGTCGAAGAGATAAAAAGTACTGTTTACAGATAATCTAAAGGAGTTCATGCTTGAAAAAAGTTTCTATTCTCTAGAAGAATTCTATAGCAGAGATAGCTAATTTTATTTCCCATATACTGTTGTATATTCCTGCCTCAGTATATCTTTCTGTGTTAATCAGATTAATTGGTGATCTGTAAAAAATTGTTTGGAAAAAATCAGAATGTTGTATCTGGAACTCTGTTTGTGAGTGTAATTTTATTCTACTGATTTTGTTTCCAACTTGTATTATTAATCTTTGTTTATTGTCCTTATGGAAACTAATGTAATAATGAATAAATGATTTTAACTCTTTCCACATCCATGCATTAACACGCAGAACTGGATCTACGGAATACGTATAGCAATAAATAAATAAATAAATAAATCTCTGTTCTGGTTTTCTACGCTTCACGATATACTTCATACCTCTCTTTGCATCATCAAAAACTTGCGTTACTTCCTCTTACACCAATCACGACAGCCCACCATTCGGGCATGCTCCTGGTAAATGCTGCTATGTTCTCTTGAGGAATCATCTCCCGTTCTCTCAAAAGGACCTCCATATATTTACAGGGTACTGAATACTGCTGATAGTCCTTCTTCCCACCTGATCCCACACGTGTTCAGCAGAATTCAAGTCAGGGCTGCGAGCAGGCCAAGTCCTAGCAAGAATCTTCAGTTCATCCAAGAACTTTTGCACAACTCTAGCAACAAGCAGGTGTGCGTTGTCATGCATTAGTGTAAAACCATCACCAGTAAACGGAGAAAAAGGCACAACATGATCCAAAAGGATTTCCTCCACATACTGATGTACAATAAGGTTTCCATGCTCCCTGAAGGCCAAATCCATCCTTACAGTCTCACTGATTCCTGCACACATCCTGAAATGGTGTTCTGGATGACAGTATACAATGGGAATATCTTTCCCTGGGTGTTCTCCAGATCCTATTTCTACCCTCATGAGATCCCAGGCAAAATCATGATTCATCATTGCTCGTATTGTTGTACTCTCCAGCCACAATACGAAGGCTATGCCGAAAGTTTTTAGCACCATGTGTGAAAAAAAATTTTTTGCAAAAAAACGTTTACAACTTTTCAAAATACTCTCCATTAGCATGTATACATTTTTTCCATTCTCTGAAACCACTTAGAAAATGTGTCAGTCCAAGCTTCTTTTGGGATGTCACTTAGTGCACTCTGGTACGCTGCAATGGCCTCTTCATCTGATGAAAACCACTGCCCTCGAATTTTTTCCTTAGTCTTAGGGAGCAGAAAGAAGTCACAGGGGGCCAGGTCAGGTGAATAGGGGAGATGGGGTAACACTCCCACTTTTTCCTTCTCCAGAAAGTCCATCGTTCTGGCAGCCCTGTGCGCAGATGCATTGTCGTGATGCAGCAAAAGGTGCCCATTCTTGGACTTTGGATGCTGTGGCTTCCATGTGGCGATGACTTTTGGAAGACAATCGTTCATGTACCATTCAGCATTGACTGTATGAAGTGTGTCCAAGGTCACAGAGGTGAGATGCCCGATCTTTGTGAAAAAAGCTGCCACCATCTTTTTTCCAGAGCTCCGACTTCGTCGAACTTTTGTTTGTGGTTCCTCCCCTGGAAAGCACCACACAGAAGACTGTCTCTTCGTTTCAGGGTCTTTATGGTAGACCCACATTTCATCACCTGTGACGATATTGTAGGTGTCTTGGAACTTCCCTCCATTGAATTTTTCGAGCATGGAACGACACCAGTCCACTCTCGCCTCCTTTTGGCTTTCTGCCAGGGAATGTGGCACCCAACAGGCACATCTCTTAGTAAGGCCTAAGTGACTATGAACGATGGTCTGTGCTGCTGTTGATCCAATATTTAGGGTCCCTCCAATGTCACAAAATGTAAGATGTGGATCTTCTTTGATCATTTTCCTCACAGCATCAATGTTTTCAGGAGTCACAGCTGTTGCTGCCCGACCGGGATGAGGTTCATCTTCAATTGATTGCCGACCCCTCAAAAACTCGCGAAACCAATTTCCAACTGTGGGCCTAGAAGGGGGAGCTTCACCAAAAACACGCAGCAAAGAAGAATGGTATTCTTTGGCACTTAAACCCTTTTTATAATCATAAAAAATCATGGCGCGAAAGTCGCGGCGTGACAGCTCCATCCTGCACCGTCTCTGACTCAGCACTGCCTGTGCTTTCTTACCGCGCTGTGGGGGAATCACCGCTAGCCAGGGGCTGCACGCACACGTCCCAAGGTCGAAAAACATCGCTCTTTCGAATGAAAACAACCCCATTGTCCTCCGCCTTACAGTTTACGGGCTGCTAAAAACTTTCGGCGTAGCCCTCGTATTCGCTTGTGAAATCTAGTCAAGCTGTGCAGTGCCCTCTGGTGAATTTTGGGTCTGTAGCAGACATTCTGAAGATTAGTTTCTTTCAGTCTTCTTTGGATGGTTGTCTCACAAACATTGACCTCTCAAAGTTGGTTGAGTCAATTTTGTGCTTCAGTGGTGATGGTATGATGGTTATGGAGAACTAGCTGTAGTAAGAAGTGGTAATCACTTGGCGATGTTGCCCTTCTCAAGCCCAACCCTGGTTCCTTGCATAAACTCTAGTTTCCCTGTACCTTTGAACAGTTTTGCAAATCGTGAAAGGTATAGCTGTCAACACTTTCACAGTGTAATTCATGCTGCAATCCTCTTCCACCAAAACAACGGCGCTTGCAGCAGCATCTTCAGGGTTTAATGGCATGTTTATTCCAGAAGTATGATTTAGTAATTACAGAAAGATTCTACAAAAGTGAATGATTTAAAGGGAAACAATACAGGTTACAAAAATAAAGTGTTACAAAATCAGGAAAACATTTTTGCATTACAACCAGTAATGCTCTTTTCAGGTTTCATGGGAAAAAGCTGTTATGGCTAGTTCAGTAAACCATTGGCACTTCATTGTTTGCTCACAAAGCAATGCCTAAACATACTCTTCTAAACATATAAAATAAAGTGTTACGCTTTGATTAAATAAATAATTATATATCATTTATTATGAGGGTGTTTTCTTTTTAAAAGACACTGTCGTGTTACCTATATGATCATTTGCTGCCTTCTCTGTTTCATCTCTCGGAGCTACCCATTCATATTCCATTGTGTTTCTTTCCTCTGTTGCAGTCCAACTTTTCATAATGTTCCCTCTGAAATTCTCATCAGCCTCTGGTTCTTTCATTTTATCCATGTCCCATCTTCTTTATATCTTACCTTTCTGCAGTTTCTTCAGTGTTAGTTTGTTGCCCATAACCAATAAATTATGCTCAGGGCCCACAGCTGTCTGAGGAATTGTCTTATGGTTAAAAATATAGTTTTGAAATCTTTATCTCACCACTACGTAATCCATCTGAAACCTCTCACTGTTCATAGGTCTGTTCCATGTATACAATCCTTCCTTCACTATAAGTGCTACCAAAAGTTAAATTATGCTCTGTGTAAAATTCTACTAGGCAGCCTCCTCTTTGATTCCATTCCCCCAGTTGACAGTCTACTATGTTTTCTTCAATTCCTTCTCCTACTACTGAATTCATTATCCATGACACTTAAATTTACATCTCCTTTAACTATCTGAATAATTTTCTTTTATCTCATCGTACATTCTTTCAACCTGTGTATCATCTGCAGAGCTAGTTGACATACAAACTTGTACAATTGTTGAGATGTGGTCAGCTTCATGTCTGTCTTGGCTATGATAATGCATTCACTATTCACTTTGTAGCAGCTTACCCAACTTCCTACTTTCTTATTCATTAGCAAACCTTCTCCTGCATAGTCCTATGTCTGATCTTGTGTTGATAGCCCTGTACTGGCCTGACCAAAAATCCTTTTCTTCCTGCCACTGCACTTCATTAATTCTCACTATATCTAAATTCAACCTGATTAAGAGGTCTAAGATTCCACACTCAGACCTGTACAATGCTACTCTCTTTTTTTCCTGATGATGTCATCCTTCTGAGTAGTTCCTGTCTGGAGATCCAAAGGGGGGACTATTTTTACCACCATATTATTTTACCCAAGGGAGTGTTATCATTGCTAAGCAATACGGTAGAGCTGCATGCCATCAGGGGGAAAAAAATCATGGCTGTAGTTCCCACTTGTTTTCGGTCCTTTGCAGTTTCAACACAGCAAGGCCACATTGGCTTACATTACAAGGCCAGATAAGTTAATCAGCCACACTGTTTCCACAGCAACTACTGAAAGTGCTGCCATTCCTCTTCGGGAACCATGGATTAGTCGGTTTCTCCACAGATACCTATCCATTGTGGAGTGCACATGGTACATTTATATGTATTATTGAAGCAACCAAGCCACTCCATCTTGTCAGGTCCATGGATCCCAGGGGGGAGGGGGTATTTAAATTATTCACTGATTAACTGACAAAATTTGATACCAGTGTTATGAATAGAACCAGCTGTTTGAAGCCTTCTCTGAAAATTGCCACAGTTTAATAAATATTGTGTAACTGAGTAATTTAGTAGCCTGAAACTCATCAATGATAATCACTTGGTCATGAGCCAGTGAAAATGTTTCTGCAGCAGCTGTTCAAAGAGGCAATGGGAACTGGATATATAATAAGCGTGGCCAAAGACTTATAACATTTGTAATAATAATAAAGCACTTGGCCCAATGGCCAAGTGTAGGACTTTCAATTGGACACCACATTGTGAACTTGCATGTCCCTAATCCACCCCTCTTATGCAACCGGGTGAAAGGGGGCCTACAGCTTAACATGTGCTCCGAACCATGCGTTGTTCCTGACTATTCATCACGCCATGGAGAGGTGAATGTAGATTAAAGACAGACTGAAAATTTGTGAGGTCTGGCTGGGATCAATCCCATAACCTCTCAGTTTGCAGGAATATGCTTTATTGCCAGGGCTGACTACCACAACTGTACATCAAATAAATTCTTGTATAGTCTATCCACAAATATAGCTTAAGTAGAAAGTATGAAGCTTTAGACTAGTGTGTGCCAAATTGCGTTATATTTGGTGGTACATTTGCATCGATTGTTGTTGTTGTTGTTGTTGTTGTTGTGGTCTTCAGTCCTGAGACTGGTTTGATGCAGCTCTCCATGCTACTCTATCCTGTGCAAGCTTTTTCATCTCCCAGTACCTACTGCAACCTACATCCTTCTGAATCAGTTTAGTGTATTCATCTCTTGGTCTCCCTCTACGATTTTTACCCTCCACGCTGTCCTCCAATACTAAATTGGTGATCCCTTGATGCCTCAGAACATGTCCTACCAACCGATCCCTTCTTCTGGTCAAGTTGTGCCACAAACTTCTCTTCTCCCCAATCCTATTGAATACCACCTCATTAGTTATGTGATCTACCCATCTAATCTTCAGCATTCTTCTGTAGCACCACATTTCGAAAGCTTCTATTCTCTTCTTGTCCAAACTATTTATCATCCATGATTCACTTCCATACATGGCTACACTCCATACGAATACTTTCAGAAATGACTTCCTGAACTTAAATCAATACTGGATCAATTACCTTTGACATACTTAGGTTCACAATCAAAATTAACTTTGAAAACATTTTTCCTGTGTAGGATGCATTTCCTAATCACTTTATCGAATGGTTGACTTCAACTCCATGGTCATTACCATGAATCATTTAGATATTGAATCGCACTCTGTAAAATAAAAACTCTATGTCTACAATGTAGAAAAAAATAGATTGCTACTTACCATGAAGATGACACATTAAGTTGCAGACAGGCACAATTAAAATGCACGTACACATAAGCCTTCAGAGACAGACTTTCATCAGACAAAAAAAGAGAAGCATACACCATTCATTCACACAAGCAAGCACACCTTATACACACAACTACAAACTCCAGCAGCTCAGACCAGAATACTAAACTCTATGTCTACATCGCTACTCTACAAGTGACATCCAAGTGCTTTGCAGAGTTTCACAGAACCACTGTCACTCTATTTCTCAGCCATTCCACTCTTGAACAACATGTGGGGAAAATGAACATCAAAATCTTTCCATATAAGCTCAGATTTCTCTTGTTTTATTATGATGGTAGTTCTCACTATGTGTGTGTGATTAACAAAATATTTTCTCATTCAGAGGAGAAAGCTGGTGATTGAAATTTCAAGAAAAGATCTCCACCCCCAACTTGTGTATTGTATCCTTGACTCATTCTCATCAATTTCTCAATAATACTATACAATCTGCCCTTCTATGAAAATGTTCAGTGTCATTGTCAATCCTATCTAGTAAAGATCCCATACAATGCAGTATTATAGTAGAGGACAGACAAGCATAGTGTAGGCAGTCTCTTGAGTAGATTTGTTGCATTTTTTTTTTAAATCTCTTGAGTAGATTTGTTGCTTTTTTTTTTTTTAAGTGTTCTTCCGACACAATGCAGCCTTTGGTTTGTCTTCAACACAACGTATTCTATGTGATTGTTCCAATTTAAGTTGTTCGTAATTGCAGTCCTTGGTGTTTATTTGACTCAACAGTCTTTAAATAAGTGAGAGTTGCCATGTAAATGACAGTAAGTGATCCTATCATTTGTGAACACTCTACGATGTCTTTTCAGATTGTCTCCTAAATCATTTGTGTGATTAGAAACAGCAGGTGGCCTATAACACTTCCTTGGAGAATACAAGCTACCACTTCTGTTTTACTCAATAACTTCTCTTTAGCTGCTATGAACTGTATCCTTTGAGACAGCAAAATGTGAATCCAGTTGTATAACTGAGATGATAATCGAAAGGCAAGGAATTCGGTTAGAAGCTAGTTGTGAAGAACAACATTGAAAGCCTCCTGGAAAACTAGAAATGTAGATATCAGGACAGGATTGGTAATGAATACCACAAAAATCAGCACATTCAGTGACTGATATGACTTGTCAGTGATGTAATACCATAAAATGATATTATATCATGGACATTGTGTATTAGATACCAGATATTCTACTATTGTGATATTTGTCCTAATAAATTAACGTAGGCAAAAGCCTATTACATCACAGGTTAAAAATAAAATGTGGTTGACTCGTACCCTACTTAAAATGTTTTAGCACTATCAATACCCTAGCAGAATGCAGTGACAATAACCCTAGCAACAAACAACTTTATTGATGGTATCAGCTATATAGAAATGAATGCTGAGTTACTCATTTGCCATATTGATATAAAAACAGAAGTCCATAAAATTAAATTAAATACTGCACTAAATTAGTACCATGGCTCAACTAGCTCTGTAATAATCACTATGGAAAGATTGTTGATTATCTTTAAGTTCCTTTTTTCCCCCATTTTACATCTTTATGCTTTCCACTATCCAGGATGTATTTATGGGAAATTCTCCACTTGACAATTCGCAAGATGAACAAGCATGTGACTCGTTTAGCACGTGATCTAGAAGAAGCACGGGAAAACTTTCCGCGCTCGGAGAGTGATACTGACGAGTCAGATGATGGAGATGGTGGAGAAGGAGGTGGTAACAGCAGCTCTCGGAAACGAGATGAAGATGCTTCCACAGCACTTGTTGATAGTATGGAAGAGAAGCTGGAAACTGCACAGGGAGTGCAAAAGACCCTCTTCCTTATTATTTTCCAGGTATGCACCCTTAGCAATTTCAGGAAATGCATAAATTCTGCCCTAATTTTGAATGTATAGGATAACATGTGACTGAGGCATACAGAGCCACTGCTACAGTCCCCACTGTAGCATTTCTTCCTTTTTTAAACAGCTTAACAGTTTCTGTGTAGTTATAAGTCTTATTAATTGTAGTTGATGAATGTTTAGAAACTGTACAATTGCTCCTCAGAAAAAAATATGAAGCATGGCATATTAAGATTACACACTAATTCTGGTTTTCCTGATGTAAGGTACATCTGTAGAAATAAAAAAATAAATCAATGAAAAATGTTCTGAGGCCGTTTGGAATAGTGTTATTTTATCAATTGAACATCTCTAGACAAATTTATCTCCTAAACAAGTACATGAATATAATAGGGGGAAACTATCCACGTGGGAAAAATATATCTAAAAACAAAGATGATGTAACTTACCAAACAAAAGGATTGGTATGTTGATACAGACACTGACAAAAAAACACACACACACAAAATTCAAGCTTTCGCAACCCACGGTTGCTTCATCAGGAAAGAGGGAAGGAGGGGGAAAGATGAAAGGATGTGGGTTTTAAGGGAGAGGGTAAGGAGTCATTCCAATCCCGGGAGCGGAAAGACTTTTTTTAGGAGGGGAAAAGGGACAGGTATACACTCGCACACACACACACACACACACACACATATCCATCCGCACATATACAGACACAAGCAGACATATGTAAAGGCAAAGAGTTTGGGCAGAGATGTCAGTCGAGGCGGAAGTACAGAGGCAAAGATGTTGTTGAATGACAGGTGAGGTATGAGCGGCGGCAACTTGAAATTAGCGGAGGTTGAGGCCTGGTGGGTAACGGAAAGAGAGGATATATTGAAGGGCAAGTTCCCATCTCCGGAGTTCTGATAGGTTGGTGTTAGTGGGAAGTATCCAGATAACCTGGACTGTGTAACACTGTGCCAAGATGTGCTGGCCGGGCACCAAGGCATGTTTAGCCACAGGGTGATCCTCATTACCAACAAACACTGTCTGCCTGTGTCCATTTATGCGAATGGACAGTTTGTTGCTGGTCATTCCCACATAGAATTCGTCACAGTGTAGGCAGGTCAGTTGGTAAATCACGTGGGTGCTTTCACATGTGGCTCTGCCTTTGATCGTGTACACCTTCCGGGTTACAGGACTGGAGTAGGTGGTGGTGGGAGGGTGCATGGGACAGGTTTTACACTGGGGGCGGTTACAAGGGTAGGAGCCAGAGGGTAGGGAAGGTGGTTTGTGGATTTCATAGAGATGAACCAAGAGGTTACGAAGGTTAGGTGGATGGCGGAAAGACACTCTTGGTGGAGTGGGGAGGATTTCATGAAGGATGGATCTCATTTCAGGGCAGGATTTGAGGAAGTCGTATCCCTGCTGGAGAGCCACATTCATTCAGAGTCTGATCCAGTCCCGGAAAGTATCCTGTCACAAGTGTTGCACTTTTAGGGTTCTTCTGTGGGAGGTTCTGGGTTTGAGGGGATGAGGAAGTGGCTCTGGTTATTTGCTTCTGTACCAGGTCGGGAGGGTAGTTGCGGGATGCGAAAGCTGTTTTCAGGTTGTTGGTGTAATTGTTCAGGGATTCAGGACTGGAGCAGATTCATTTGCCATGAAGACCTAGGCTGTAGGGAAGGGACCGTTTGATATGGATTTGGTGGCAGCTGTCATAATGGAGGTACTGTTGCTTGTTGGTGGGTTTGATGTGGACGAATGTGTGAAGCTGGCCATTGGACAGATCCTCACAACATCCCCACAACGACCCCATTTAGTTTTATTTACATTCCCCCCGCAAACATGCCTTCGCCCTAGCCAGATTACGCTTCCATATTTTATTTACTCAGGCTTGTCTAACATTTGGCATTACCCCCAAAGGCGTCACACTTAAAGTTCGCATCTTTGGCTGTAATCCTTCTTTCCATCAGTCCCTATACCAGTTCCAAATTGAACAATCCATAGCCCTCACTCGCCTAATCCTTCACCTACACATCAACTCAGCCAATGAACACACCCGTCAACTCCTATCCTTAATAAAAGTCCTCAATCTTTCCTCTCCCACATCCACACCGGCTGTTCAGAGCATCCTCCTACAGGCCAACCACAGATTCGAACAGCATGCCACCCTCCACCTCAAAAAACTATCCAATATCCTGGTTTCCCACCTCCAGAAAGGCAACTCACTCACCCTCCACAACTTTTCCAACAAATCTCAACCTCCTCTCATTGCACACAGACCCAGTCTCTCCCATTTAATCAATCTCCCACTTCCAGCTCCACTCCCCCCAAAATCTCAAAATTCTAATCAACACAATCTGATACCACAACACCCTAATTCAGTAGTTAACCTTTCTTCCAAACCTCTCTCCCAATCTGAAACCTCTGTCCTATCCAAAGGCCTCACCTTCAGCCCTACTCCCAGATTCAACCAGACAGCCCTCGTCAAAGATTTACTGTCCTACACTTGTACTCTCTGCTGGAAATATCACTTTGCCATGAAGAAAAATAATCCTAATCCTACTCCTAATGATCCAACTGCCCAAGACACTATCCAAGTTGAACCCTGCCTGGAACAGTTCCGTCCTCAGTCACAGTGGGACCCACCTCCTCTTCCTCAAAATCACCCTCTCCAAACCTTCCAGGAATTTCTCACTTCCATCCTTGCCTCTCAGTCCTCCTTGAAAAACCTTAATCCTACTCCCAACATCACCACAGCTGAAGCCCAGGCTATCCGTGATCTGAAGGCTGACCGATCAATCTTCATTCTTCCAGCGGACAAGGGTTCCACGACTGTGGTTCTTGATCGTCGGGAGTATGTGGCTGAGGGACTGCGTCAGCTTTCAGACAACACTACATACAAAGTTTGCCAAGGTAATCCCACTCCTGATGTCCAGGCAGAGCTTCAAGGAATACTCAGAACCTTAAGTCCCCTACAAAACCTTTCACCTGACTCCATCAACCTCCTGACTCCACCGACACACCGCACCCCTACCTTCTACCTACTTCCTAAAATTCACAAATCCAATCATCCCACCAAGCAAGGTGGCGCAGTGGTTAGCACACTGGACTCGCATGTGGGAGGACGACGGTTCAATCCCGTCTCCAGCCATCCTGATTTAGGTTTTCTGTGATTTCCCTAAATCGTTTCAGGCAAATGCTGGGATGGTTCCTTTGAAAGGGCACGGCCGATTTCCTTCCCAATCCTTCCCTAACCCGAGCTTGCGCTCCGTCTCTAATGACCTCGTTGTCGACGGGACGTTAAACACTAACCACCACCACCCAATCATCCCAGCCGCCCCATTGTAGCTGGTTACCAAGCCCCCACAGAACGTATCTCTGCCTACGTAGATCAACACCTTCAACCCATTACATGCAGTCTCCCATCCTTCATCAAAGACACCAACCACTTTCTCGAACGCCTGGAATCCTTACCCAATCTGTTATCCCTGGAAACCATCCTTGTAAACATTGATGCCACTTCCTTATACACAAATATTCCGCACGTCCAGGGCCTCGCTGCGATGGAGCACTTCCTTTCACGCCGATCACCTGCCACCCTACCTAAAACCTCTTTCCTCATTACCTTAGCCAGCTTCATCCTGACTCACAACTTCTTCACTTTCGAAGGCCAGATGTACCAACAATTAAAGGGAACAGCCATGGGTACCAGGATGGCCCCCTCGTATGCCAACCTATTTATGGGTCGCTTGGAAGACTTCTTGGTTACCCAGGCCTGCCAACCCAAAGTTTGGTACAGATTTATTGATGACATATTCATGACCTGGACTCACAGTGAAGAAGAACTCCAGAATTTCCTCTCCAACCTCAACTTCTTTGGTTCTATCAGATTCACCTGGTCCTACTCCAAATCCCAGCCACTTTTCTTGACGTTGACCTCCATCCGTCCAATGGCCAGCTTCACACATGCGTCCACATCAAACCCACCAACAAGCAACAGTACCTCCATTATGACAGCTGCCACCCATTCCATATCAAACGGTCCCTTCCCTACAGCCTAGGTCTTCGTGACAAATGAATCTGCTCCAGTCCTGAATCCCTGAACAATTACACCAACAACCTGAAAACAGCTTTCGCATCCCGCAACTACCCTCCCGACCTGGTACAGAAGCAAATAATCAGAGCCACTTCCTCATCCCCTCAAACCCAGAACCTCCCACAGAAGAACCCTAAAAGTGCAACACTTGTGACAGGATACTTTCCGGGACTGGATCAGACTCTGAATGTGGCTCTCCAGCAGGAATGCGACTTCCTCAAATCCTGCCCTGAAATGAGATCCATCCTTCATGAAATCCTCCCCACTCCACCAAGAGTGTCTTTCCGCCATCCACCTAACCTTCGTAACCTCGTAGTTCATCCCTATGAAATCCCCAAACCACCTTTCCTACCCTCTGGCTCCTACCCTTGTAACCGCCCCCGGTGTAAAACCTGTCCCATGCACCCTCCCACCACCACCTACTCCAGTCCTGTAACCCGGAAGGTGTACACGATCAAAGGCAGAGCCACGTGTGAAAGCACCCACGTGATTTACCAACTGACCTGCCTACACTGCGAAGCTTTCTATGTGGGAATGACCAGCAACAAGCTGTCCATTTGCATGAATGGACACAGGCAGACAGTGTTTGTTGGTAATGAGGATCACCCTGTGGCTAAACATGCCTTGGTGCCCGGCCAGCACATCTTGGCACAGTGTTACACAGTCCAGGTTATCTGGATACTTCCCACTAACACCAACCTATCCGAACTCCGGAGATGGGAACTTGCCCTTCAATATATCCTCTCTTTCCGTTATCCACCAGGCCTCAATGTCCGCTAATTTCAAGTTGCCGCCACTCATACCTCACCTGCCATTCAACATCATCTTTGCCTCTGCACTTCCGCCTTGACTGACATCTCTGCCCAAACTCTTTGCCTTAGAATATGTCTGATTGTGTCTGTATATGTGTGGATGGATGTGTGTGTGTGTGTGTGTGTGTGTGTGTGTGTGTGTGTGTGTGTGTGTGTGCGAGTGTATACCCGTCCTTTTTTCCACGTAACCTCTTGGTTCATCCCTATTGAAATCCCCAAACCACCTTCCCTACCTTCTGGCTCCTACCCTTGTAACCGCCCCCGGTGTAAAACCTGTCCCATGCACCCTCCCACCACCACCTACTCCAGTCCTGTAACCTGGAAGGTGTACACGATCAAAGGCAGAGCCATGTGTGACATTCTGCTTGTGTCTGTGTATGTGCAGATGGATATGTGTGTGTGTGCGAGTGTATACCTGTCCTTTTTTCCCCCTAAGGTAAGTCTTTCTGCTCCTGGGATTGGAATGACTCCTTACCCTCTCCCTTAAAACCCACATCCTTCCGTCTTTCTCTCTCCTTCCCTCTTTCCTGTTGAAGCAACCGTTTGTTGCGAAAGCTTGAATTTCGTGTGTATGCTTGTGTTTGTTTGTGTGTCTATCGACCTGCCAGCACTTTCGTTTGGTATATATGTAAAAGTACAATATAACTTCTGCGCAATTTCAGTGCAGTAATGTGTTCATTGTAAATGTGTGTGTGTGTGTGTGTGTGTGTGTGTGTGTGTGTGTGTGTGTGTGTGTGTGTGTAAGTACAATCTAACTTCTGCACCATTTCAGTGCAGTAATGTGTTAATTGTAAATAAGTATTATAGTAGTTGTATTACATATTTATTACCTTATAAATAAATATAAACTTTTTTTATTTTAAATTCAGTGCATTAGTATTTGTAAAATGACTTTCATTTAGTGTTCATTAAAAAATGACGATCATTCCACTTGGGACCTGTGGAATGGTACATTAGCTTATTTGTTTTGGTTGTAAATATTTGTCATGTATTGTTGTTTTTCTGACATGTTCCACATCTTGGAGGACCTCCTCACTACGGATCAATTGGAGTGAAAGTAAATCTAATCTAAATCTAATCTAAAACTGAAGACACATTGTTAGCAGATTCAGTGGTAAATCAGTATCTGCATAAACTTTAAGATCAGTGAATCCATTCCTTTAGGGTTTTTTAAAGTGGTTATATACAGGCAATAAATATTGCAAAAAAACCTTTTTTGTGCTAGCTGCTGTATAGTTTTAATTATTCTCTGCCCATTTGGGTACATCTTCACAGGAGATGATAATGTACATCAATTGGTCAAAAATACATTTTTGCCAAATATTGCAACATCAAGTATAAAATATAACTAATTATCATGATAATTTTCTTTGGGATTGGAATTATTTTATTCTTCTTGAAGTCTGAGGGTATTTCGCCTGTTTCATACATCTTGCTCACCAGATGGTAGAGTTTTGTCAGGACTGGCTCTCCCAAGGCCGTCAGTAGTTCCAATGGAATGTTGTCTACTCCGGGGGCCTTGTTTCGACTCAGGTCTTTCAGTGTTCTGTCAAACTCTTCACGCAGTATCGTTTCTCCCATTTCATCTTCATCTACAGCGTCTTCCATTTCCATAATATTGTCCTCAAGCACATCGCCCTTGTATAGACCCTCTATATACTCCTTCCACCTTTCTGCTTTCCCTTCTTTGCTTAGAACTGGGTTTCCATCTGAGCTCTTGATATTCATACAAGTCGTTCTCTTATCTCGAAAGGTCTCACATATACTATGATAATCTAATTGGATAGGTAAAAAATCTACTCACCAAGTGGCGGCAGAACACATACATAAATGAAAATTATAATTAGGCAAGCTTTCAGGGCCAGTGCCTCCTTCTGCCCGAATGGTTGAAGAGGAAGGAAGCGGGGTGAAGGAAAAGAACTGGAAAGGTCTGGGAAAAGGGGTAGATTTCAGGAAAGTCGCTCAGAACTGCAGGTCAGACGGTGTGGTAAGTCTCCCCTGACCCACAGTTCTGGGTGACTTTCCCGAAATCTACCCCTTTTCCTAGACCTCACCAGTCCTTTTCCTTCACCCGTCTTCCTTATACTTCTGCCAGAAGAAGGAGCCACTGGCTCCAAAAGCTTGCCTAATTATAACCTCCTTTTATGTGTATGTTCTGCCACCGCATGATGAGTTGATTTTTTATCTATCAAATTAAATTATTTTGTCAAAAATTGATTGTTTCTGTTGTTATATACAGTATGATCCATAACGTAGGAATATTTGTAAAGAATAGGTACTAAGGTGGCTGTTCAAGTATCGCAGTTATTCAAAAATTTCTCAGTAGTACTTGGAATATAATGTGTGTGAAGATGACTTTTTCCCCCATTATCATTTTGCAATTGATGATGAATCACAGGTGCACTAGCAACTCAGACACTAAAAGACAATTAATGGAGTGGATGCATCCTTTGCTCTAGAGAAGAAAAGAATTAGTGGGATAGTCATGCTGATGATGAGTTGGGATGTCAAGAACCTTAAGTGATACTCTTGCAGGAGAAGGACTGTGACTAGTATATGTTATAGTGACATCTTGGCAAGAAACATGTCGTCTCCAGTTGCTTTTCCATGTCAATTCACACAATTATATGGCTCAACATTCTAAGAATACATTACATGAATTTAAATTTGAGGTATTGAAACATCCCCTGTACAGCCCATGTTTCGTGTCATCAGATTTTTAATTGCTAGACATTTTATGGAAAAGTTAAGGGTTGAAAAGCTTTCACATGTTGACAGGTCCAAGGGGGCACAGCAAAGGTGATTGTGACCTGTGCCAAACAGTTCTTGCCATTACGCCTTTCCCTGCAATCTCCATCCCTTGGACTTCATATGAAAGGTTAGGGCAGTGGAACAAAGCATGTTTCAAAGCAGTGTTACTGTCAAAACGTTGTTGTGTTGGTCTTCAGTACTGAGACGTTTCATGCAGCTCTACTCTATCCTGTGCAAGCTTTTTCATCTCCCAGTAACTACTGCAACCTACATCCTTTGGAATCTGCTTAGTGTATTCATCTCTTGGTCTCCGTCTATGATTTTTACCCTCCACGCTGCCCTCCAATGCTAAATTTGTGATCCCTTGATGCCTCAGAACATGTCCTACCAATCGATCCCTTCTTCTAGTCAAGTTGTGCCACAAACTTCTCTTCTCGCCAATCCTATTCAATACCTCCTCATTAGTTATGTGATCTACCCATCTAATCTTCAGCATTCTTCTGTAGCACCACATTTCGAATGCTTCTATTCTCTTCTTGTCCAAACTATTTATCATCCATGTTTCACTTCCGTACATGGCTACACTCCATACAAATACTTTCAGAAACGACTTCCTGACACTTAAATCTACACTCGATGTTAACAAATTTCTCTTCTTCAGAAACGTTTTCCTTGCCATTGCCAGTCTACATTTTATATCCTCTCTACTTCGACCATCATCAGTTATTTTGCTCCCCAAATAGCAATACTCCTTTACTACTTTAAGCGTCTCATTTCCTAATTGAATTCCCCCAGCATCACCCAACTTAATTTGACTACATTCCATTATCCTCGTTTTGCTTTTGTTGATGGTCAAAACATTAGGCAACAACGAATTCTGAAAATGTATTTGTAGGATAGTTATAATAGAATACCAATCATTTAATTACTTTGGTCCCACATAAAAGTGAGAGATTGAATAATTCCTCACTATTATTTTACCATTGGTATTTCTTTTGTCACAGTTTTTCCACAGTGATCCATCATTTTGTTTTCTCACACCATCATACATAATACCATGTTTTCTGCACTCTGCATACTATACTGACATGTAATACTATGCAGTCATAGTTATTTATTTCTTGTCAATGCTTAATTTCTTTAGATGTTTCTTCAGTGAGTGTTTTTTTCTGCATCTCATAATTGAATATTCTTCAATCTCTAATATATACATTATAGCAATGTGAATTATAATAGATTGATATTCACCACATAGAGGAAGCATTGAGCAGCTGACAGATTCATTTCAAACAAGATGTGGATGATATTTCTGTTTTCAGGCAAAGTCCTTTGTTAGATGGGGGGGGGGGGGGGGGGGGAACACACACACACACACACACACACACACACACACACACACACACACACATGGCCACAGTTGCCTCCAGGCACAGAGATACTTGGGTGTGTGAACCTATTTAGTCTAACTTAGTTTTAATGTTCTGTAATTGCTGTGAATCTTTTTCCTTTCTGCATTAGTGCACTTCTTTGAAATTAATATTTGTCTTTTCCTTCTTTATTTCAGAGGTTTATAATGATTTTGTCAGAACATTTGGTGCGTTGTGATACTGATGGTAAAGACTTCAATACATTCTGGTACAAATGGACAATTGGACGATTGCAGCAAGTGTTCTTGTTGGTAAGCTAACATGTTAAATACATAAATTGAATTTATTTATTTCCTTTGAGTAATTTTTCTTTATCCTCTTCTTCTTGTGTCCTATCCATCATCTGCCTCCTTGAAATGGCATGTAGTAATATATTTAGTTATAATGCAAGAGATAAGTTGACACAGAATTCCTCAATAGACCTAAGTATTTAACTTGCACAACAGATATTTTACAGATAATGTTATCAACAGCAAATATGATAGAAGAAAACAAATACCCGGTCTGATCATTACAAGATTTTGTCCCATTAAAGTAGAGAAATATGAGGCTGTGAACTCCATTAAATCTGTCAGCCTTTGAAAAGGAGTAATTGAAATACGGCTCACAGATATACAAATTTAAAACATGATGCAATCTCTGTCTTTCAGGTCAGGCTAGGTGAGAATATGCAACTCTGAAGTCCACAGACTCTAAGTAAGATTTCAGCCTTTAAAAACGAATGAGTGAAACATTGCTGACAGATACACAAATTTAAAACATGAAATAAATTTATGTCTTTCAAACCAAGCTAGGTGTCATAGTGGTAAGACACTGGAATCGTGTCTGGGAAGAAGGTAGTTCAGATCATTGTTCACCCATGCTGATGGAGAGTTTCATGTTTTCCCTAAATTGCAAATTGCAGGATACTTCCTTTAAGAAGACATGGCCAATTATTGTACTCGCTAGAGATTAAACCCTAATCTTCCTTTTTTTTCCTTTGTTTCATCCCATGACAAATTACTTTCATGGTGTGGTGCCCAGTACAACTGGCTACTGATACTTCTGATGGAGGAATCATGTTAGCTAGAGATTCAGCAGTGTTTTTAAATGTATCTAATTGTCAGTGCTGCTGCAGCTGTTCATGTTAAAAGACACTCTTGGTGGAGTGGGGAGGATTTCATGAAGGATGGATCTCATTTCAGGGCAGGATTTGAGGAAGTCGTATCCCTGCTGGAGAGCCACATTCAGAGTCTGATCCAGTCCCAGAAAGTATCCTTTCACAAGTGGGGCACTTTTGGGGTTCTTCTGTGGGAGGTTCTGGGCCTCCTCAAATCCTGCCCTGAAATGAGATCCATCCTTCATGAAATCCTCCCCACTCCACCAAGAGTGTCTTTCCGCCATCTACCTAACCTTTGTAACCTCTTAGTTCATCCCTATGAAATCCCCAAACCACCTTCCCTACCCTCTGGCTCCTACCCTTGTAACCGCCTTCGGTGTAAAACCTGTCCCATGCACCCTCCCACCACCACCTACTCCAGTCCTGTAACCCGGAAGGTGTACACGATCAAAGGCAGAGCCACGTGTGAAAGCACCCACGTGATTTACCAACTGACCTGCCTACACTGCGAAGCTTTCTATGTGGGAATGACCAGCAACAAGCTGTCCATTCGCACGAATGGACACAGGCAGACAGTGGTTGTTGGTAATGAGGATCACCCTGTGGCTAAACATGCCTTGGTGCACGGCCAGCACATCTTGGCACAGTGTTACACCGTCCAGGTTATCTGGATACTTCCCACTAACACCAACCCGTCAGAACTCCGGAGATGGGAACTTGCCCTTCAGTATATCCTCTCTTCTCGTTACCCGCCAGGCCTCAATCTGCGCTAATTTCAATTTGCCGCCGCTCATACCTCACCTGTCTATCAACAACATCTTTGCCTCTGTACTTCCGCCTCGACTGACATCTCTGCCCAAACTCTTTGCCTTTACAAATGTCTGCTTGTGTCTGTGTATGTGCGGATGGATGTGTGTGTGTGTGTGTGTGTGTGTGTGTGTGTGTGTGTGTGGGCGCGCGCGCGAGTGTATACCCCTTTTTTCCCCCAAGGTAAGTCTTTCCGCTCCCGGGATTGGAATGACTCCTTACCCTCTCCCTTAAAACCCACATCCTTTCGTCTTTCCCTCTCCTTCCCTCTTTCCTGATGAGGCAACAGTTTGTTGCGAAAGCATGAATTTCACGTGTATGTTTGTGTTTGTTTGTGTGTCTATCGACCTGCCAGCACTTTCGTTCGGTAAGTCACATCATCTGTGTTTTTAGATATATTTTTCCCACGTGGAATGTTTCCCTCTATTATATTCATATCATTAAAATATAATTATTTACAAACAAGCTCTGTTCTGCCTGTGGTGTAGCAGGTTGCACCAATAACTCCATTCTTGAACTGCCCATCCCTACAGTATTTTGGAAGATCCTCACTTTTTCATTGCTCACTGTATTATAACTACCGATGAAAAAAGACTAGTGCTGTAACCTGTGTAGGTGAAATATTACCTGATTGTTATATTGAGAACATGCAGGAAGTCTGGAGATCACTGTCACTCTGTATCTTGACAGAAAACTGCAGAAGTCCCACATACATCTTTTGGAAAAAGCTAAATAAAGATTAGCCAGTTGTGAAAAGATGGTAGTTTCATTTCTGCCCAATTACCCCTAAGTGAGAAATGGATAGGCATCCTTTTAATGCTATCCAAATTGGCAATGATGTGGAGCATTCCTTCTTTAGCAAATGAAAAGCAGTGTTTGGATATTACAAATACGAAATTGTAGTTACGCTCCTGTACCTCTCTGCGGTAGATATTATAATATCTTGCCTGCTGAATTGGAGTAATTGAAAAATTCATTTAAAAAAGGGGGGTGGTGAGAACAGTGATGTTACAAAAGAAAATGTTGTTAATACCCTAAATGTTTAAACATAAATGAGATTCAACCGCCATACAAGCTTTAAGGGAGCTGCTGCCATATAAAGACTTGTCCTCAGCACGGTTGTGGATGACACCATTATAATTCAAATTTTATTCTCTCTCTTCCATAAATATGTTAGAAGTGAACCTATTGCAGTTCTTTGACAGTGTGCATCTACAAATAGAAATGTGTGACTTGATATTCTTTCTGCCCTTAAGTCAGAAAATTTTGCCTATAGTCATTTTCCAAGTGGGTTTTCGCTGTCTGCTATCAGTCTGTTCCATGTTACACGTGTTCCACATTCCTCACTATAGTGGCAGTATGTGAAAATTACAACCCTATTTAAATTTTGTTAATTCTTTATTATACTTATCAGCATTTTGATTGTTAACTGTAGCCCATTAAATTATGTCTAACTTCAGTGCTCTATAACAAGAATTTGTTGACTGTGTTTCTGGCTTTATTGTTATGATTCAGTGTTATGATTTGTTGGAGAGGAGCCAGTGACAAATGTCTGCCTTAAATGCTCTGTATGGTCTGAGTACTAGCCTGGCACACAATTTAAATCACCAGAAGCATGTCACAACTGTTATTTGCAGCTGCCACTACTTCTCACTACCCATTTTCCACCTCTTTCTATTCAGGCTGTCTTCTTGGAGACTTGTGGCCACTGTTGCCTCATCGATACCTTCCGCCTTCTAGGTGGGCATCCTCTCTTCCTTCTTCCTTGTGGAAGCAGTTTCCAAATTCATTTTGGGCAATTCATCCATTCTTTCCACATGACCAAGTCACAGTAGTTGTTTCGTTTCTATTACACCAGTTATCACCTTGCTGGCCTCCATAATTTCTCTTATTGTATTATTCTTCATATGGTCCATCCTTGAAATGCCACAACTTCTTCTTCAAAGCTCATTTCATGTGTCAATAGCTTCTCACTCTGTCTTATTCTGCTCCCATTTCTGTACACCATATATGTTAATACTCTCAACACTGGATTTGCTTCATTCTTTTTGTTATCGTCTTTGCTGGTATATAAGATGCACCGATGCGAAAGACTCACTCCACTTTTTAAGATTTTTTTAAGGGGAAAAAATTTCTCACTTAACACATCTACTGCAATATGAACAATATGTACACACAAATCAAATATCTAGGCAATATAATTAGGAAAAAGTGCTAACTTTTTAAGTTTTCATCTGCAAATCCACATAATTGTTTCTCAGAGCTGAAAGAAGAAATACTTGAACCTGACATGTCAGAATCTGAGTCCTCAGACTATAAATTATCCTCCATACCATACAGTGCATTCCACACTTCTTAAAGAATTTAATCAATTGTTTCAGTTTTTATAGAATCCCTTGAAGACTTGACCCATTCACAACCTTCCTGACAGTGTACTTTCAAAATCTGTAGTGTGCATCCATTTGTTCCACTCCTCCTTCATAAGTCCCTTAAATGGCCCATTGATACATACATTTAATGGTTGAAGTAAACTTGTTAACCCTCCTAACTGAGTCTTCAGTTCATTCAGTTTATTTTTAATGTCTTCCATTCTGTGAGAACAAAAATGATCCAACTCTAACAGGGCTGGTGTCTTCAGTATGCCTCCAAGTCGCCTTGGCCAAATTTTCTGTATCCGCAACCACATTCCTTCTCTGTCCATCCTTCCTTTATTGTGTACATAGACAAATACTCCATTTGGCAGTTACTCCTTAGGAAGTGCCTTTCTTTTAAAAATTAGAAGTGACAGCAATTTTGCCCCATCAGCACAGCAGGATAACATGACTATGTAATGAATCGTTACATGCCCTGAAGTTTTAAAAATAACACTTTTGTGCCCTCGGAATCCACAATTCTGTTAGAAGGCACATCAAAGGTTAGCTGACTTTCATCCATATTTCCCATTTTTGAAGGTTCAAACTTTTCTCTTTTCATTGGATTAATGATAAATCAATGAAATAGGAGACTTTGTTCTTCACTCTCGACGGGTATTTTTTGTCATATTTTTGTAGTTGTCCGCATACAAAGCCAATACCCATTTATAAATCTTGAACCCCTGAATGTTGATCAAGTAAAGTTGGTGATCCCTTTGCGAGTGAATATTGCTTTCGCTTGATAAATGATCGTTTTTGTAGAAACTGAAATTCCTGCTTGTCTGCTCTCTAAATTCCAAGTATTGAGTGTTGGAGGTGGCCCAAAATGCCTTTCTACAGCCCTGTTTTCATACTCTTTATCATATGCCATCACTTGCAGCTTAAGTGCAGTTGTATGGCCGTGCTGTTTTTGAGCCATAGTTTGCAAATAAACTTCAATATAGGTACAGCACAAGTGGATCTCCATACTAAACACAATAATAACTGAAGCTTGGGCAAACAATATAAAAACCGTTAACAATGGCCATTGTTCATCCATTGACCTCGGTACAGCTGGAGTACTCATAATTCGCAAGGAAGCTAACAATGAATTGCTGCAAGCAAAACAAAGAAATTTTGAAGAAATGGAGCATTAAGTACCTATCTTAACTTGCTACTGGTGTTTAAGGTGCACCCAGTTTGGAGACCTACTTTTGAAGGGAAAAAAGTGTATCTTATATGCTGGCAAATACTGTATATTGCTGTTCCAAAGAACAGAGGCAAGTTATCTTATTGCTTTTATTCCTTGGTCCATTTCGTTATGTATGTGAACTGTGCTTCTGCTATTGAATGACATTTATACTTTCAAGTATCTGAAAGGGGCACAGCCTTTGAATTTTGTAACTCCATTGTCTAGACCTTTTACATTCCTTTCTGGAGTTTCCACTGTTTGATTTTTTTCTTCTATTAAATATTCAGTTTTCTTCATATTCTTTCTTCAGCTTTTGCAGCATGTAGCTTGCATGGTCCTTACCTGCAGCTGCAATAACCAGATCGCCAACAAAGAGAAGAGTGCACAAAGATCTTCTGTGGCTATTCCCATTCTACAGCACCTTTTTCTCATACTCTTAAGGGCTTCTTTGAAGTAGATTTTAAATAAGATCAGTACCATAGAAATTCCTCACCACAACCCTTTTATTCCTACTAGTACAGACTGTATAGAAACAGTTTTAATGTGTCATAAACAATTAACACAGCTTATATTCTGCCACAAGTAAAATAATTTTGTTCTCTGATTTGTGTAGTCATGTTTTCAGTGTTGTTGTTGTTATTCATACTCATTACTATTATCCTTTTTCTTGTTTATTCACAGCATAATGAACAAGTTCAGAAGTACAGCTCTACTTTAGAAACATTGCTTTTCACACAAGATCTGGATCCCCACATTCTGGAAGTGTTTCACCAGTTCACGTCATTACGGTCATGATTTTTCATTCAAGACGTGATTTTCCCATTGTTATACATTATCGTTTTGTATATTGTATTACAAAACAATGTTATTTGCTGCAATTGTAAGGAAGTGGACTTTCCCACAGATTTAACGTTTGTAACCTTGAGATTCAGGCTCTGTAAATAAAATTTTATAGACTTGTATGAACTGTTCTTTTTAATGACCTTCAATTTGTTCCACACATTATTGTGATGATCCATGCAGGTAAGTTGATTAAGTTTTGTTGAAAGGAAATCCAGAACTTCATTTCAGGACTATACAGTTGGTATCTTAATGAATGGAATGCACTTCTAAAGGTGAGTTTACATCTGTGCAACTTCCAGTGTGCAATAGGCCGATGCAGCTGTTGCAAAAAGAGGCAAGGAGATGTATGCACCAGTGCAAAGTCATGCTTGCCTCTGACTTGGACACATGGATCAATGTGTGCAGATCCAGGAGTGTCTCTGTTTCATATAGAAAGACACATGCAACAGTCTTGTGATTCATTTTGATTCACTCTGTCTGGGGCTTTGATTTACTATGTTTCACTGTTAGAAGATTAAGTTTTCCACATGCATTCAAATTTGTCTTTGCATTAGTGCTTTGAGTGATCTAATGAGAAAAACTTGGAATTTGTACATCATTATCATGCATTTCCCTTTATCTGGCTGGTTAATTCTATGGATTATAAACATAGAGTGAAACTAAATAAGTGACTGCAATTTCTCACAAATAAGAAAAAGCTGGAAATGACAAAAGGCTAACCTCAATAAAATAAAAAGCTTACATTCTTGCTTCTGATGAACATATTGAAGAATAGGAGTGGTTCTGGGGCTCAAGGTGTGCCATAGTTGTCCTGGTTCCTTTACAAGCTGCTTTGATTCATAAATTGTTTGTGTCAATGACAGCAAATAAAATAATACTAATACATCTAGCAAAAATGTGCAGTCATAAAGTATTTATCAATTTGCATATAAATTGGAAATCCAGCATCTAATGTTTGGTAATCTTCATTAGCCATCAGGCAGTCATTATATCTTGCAGATCCACCTACTGCAGAAACTGCTCCCCTCTATACATCACAAATTTCAACTCCTAATGCATCCAGCTTAGACAGTGAATTGAATTCATCGAAGCAACAATAAAATGCCCAGAAATTTCAAACTATTTTTTAATGCTTCAGTCTATGAGCTCTCAAAGTGAAGAAAACATATGCATTCATAACACAAATGGAAAGACTTGCCACATATGTTGATTTGATGACTATTACGTCTTTTTTTTCTTTAATATGGAGCTTACTTGTTTGTGAGATAAATAAAATACACATACTTTCATATTCTACATATCTTCACAGTAAATGTTAAGAAACTAGAAAGTGTTTTGTTACTAAGAGTAATATTATTAATACACATTAAGGGCTGTCCATGACTTGACTAAAATAGGTAGGACAGGCAAATCATTTGCCATATGATATAATGAACCCGTCACCTCTCTTTGTAAATAAACATTGTAAATCTGCAGCAGCAGCTCACTTTTATGACAGAATTCCAGACATCAGTAAAAATCTCACAATCTGTCATAGACAACCTCCAAGCATAAAACTCAGTATACTAAAGTCATTTGAAATACACAAATAGATTTTCCAACCCGCTGACATGATAAAAGAAAAGACAGATAGTGAAAACAATAAATTACTGTCTGTATTCAGTAATGGTTGAGTCTTAACACAACAATCTCTCACAAAGCAGTTAACACAGTTTCCTTTTCACCGAGCGAGGTGGCGCAGTGGTTAGCACGCTGGACTCGTATTCGGGAGGACGACGGTTCAACCCCGCGTCCGGCCATCCTGATTTAGGTTTTCCGTGGTTTCCCTAAATCGCTCCAGGCAAATGCCGGGATGGCTCCTTTGAAAGGGCACGGCCGACTTCCTTCCCCATCCTTCACTAATCCGATGAGACCGATGACCTCGCTGTCTGGTCTCCTTCCCCCACAACAACCCAACAGTTTCCTTTTCCACAGCTCAAAAATAAGTACACTCTATCATCTCATTCCAGCTATCACCCCCCCCCCCCTCTCTCTCTCTCTCTCTCTCTCTCTCTCTCTCTCTCTCTCTCTCTCTCTCTCTCTCTCCACTCACCTCCCCTCCCCACCCCCTACCACCACCCTCCCACACAACCCCCAAGACATAGTCACTGACACTTTGTAAGCGGTTTCATGTATGCATAATTAAAATACACGAAGTAACAATCACAAGAAATGTACATTACATACTTAGGTATAGAACCTAGTACCCTGCAATGATTATTAAGTCACTCTGTATGTAAATAAGTACATCACATTTTATGTTGAATGCGTAAGCATGTAAAACTAAAATTGTTAACTGTCAGTCCTCCAAGTAATTTTGTAATTTATTATTTTATTTTGTCAATTATGTTAAGAAATAATAGTAAATCTAACATTCCATCACATCACTGTAACATAAGTCAATATGCACCGCTTGAGTCAAGTAGTACTATGATAAACATGTTAAATAGTTCTGAATGTCAGTGCAGATGTGGAAGTTTTTCACCTATGCAGGAGAGAAAAGTCTAAGGTGAAACATAAGTAATATGTTACTAGACTTTATTTCTCTCATTTTTGTAGCTTTATCTCATTAATCCCACCTGAGGTATAGTTATATCTTGTTAAGGTGCAAAACTGAAACAGATGTAATGCTCCATACAGTCCTTGAAAATGGAGTTGTAGCTCCAAAATGTATTAGACAGCAATTAAAAAAATTGAGACTGATTCTGGAATTTTATTAATTAAAAATCCCTACTCACAGTAAGCCTTATAAGTAATGCTAGGTGGTCGTCATCCTGCAAGAGAGAGCTTTTACGCTGTAGCTTAGCTGGTGCACATTGCCAGCACACTTGACTGGCTCTTATAAACAGACCCACTGCCTACTGGCCAGGCACACAGGCAGCTGCAGTATCAGCTCGATGACAGGAGAAGTGTGCTTGCTTTCCTCTAGGTGTGAATGAAATTACTCATATGCACACGTTCAGGAAGAGGCATGCACTTACATGCGTACCTCTACTTGGAAGTGTGGCCAGCATAGGCACACAGCAACTAGGCACAAGGTGCACAGATGTTAACGTACCTCAAAGAAACTACAACCGCACTGCCAGTGCAACATCTTCCCTTGATGTAAGTGATCTGACTTTCTATATAATAGAAGGAAACATTCCACGTGGGAAAAATTATATATAAAATCAAAGATGAGGTGACTTACCGAACGAAAGCGCTGGCAGGTCGATAGACACACAAACAAACACAAACATACACACAAAATTCAAGCTTTCGCAACAAACTGTTGCCTCATCAGGAAAGAGGGAAGGAGAGGGGAAGACGAAAGGAAGTGGGTTTTAAGGGAGAGGGTAAGGAGTCATTCCAATCCCGGGAGCGGAAAGACTTACCTTAGGGGGAAAAAAGGACAGGTATACACTCGCACACACGCACATATCCATCCACACATATATGTCTGCTTGTGTCTGTATGTGTGGATGGATATGTGCGTGTGTGCGAGTGTATACCTGTCCTTTTTTCCCCCTAAGGTAAGTCTTTCCGCTCCCGGGATTGGAATGACTCCTTACCCTCTCCCTTAAAACCCACTTCCTTTCGTCTTCCCCTCTCCTTCCCTCTTTCCTGATGAGGCAACAGTTTGTTGCGAAAGCTTGAATTTTGTGTGTATGTTTGTGTTTGTTTGTGTGTCTATCGACCTGCCAGCGCTTTCGTTCGGTAAGTCACCTCATCTTTGATTTTATATATGATCTGACTTTCTTAAAGATATGAGGAAGCCTCTGTTGGTAAGTAATTGGAAGGAGAACCATTTAAAGCAAAGAATGTAACTGTTACTAAAGAGAGAATATTTTTATATCTACTGTAAAAATAAGACCACATTCCTTATACGTGCCACTGAAACGAAACCTGCTTGCCTCACTAAGCACAGTATAACTGTACATTTTTGACAGGTGAATGTATGTGTGTGTGTGTTTCCAGACGAAACTGAATTATCATAATTAACAACCATGAACTATGGACCTCGCCGTTGGTGTGGAGGCTTGCGTGCCTCAGCGATACAGATAAATGTACCATAGGTGCCATGGAGGGGTATCTGTTGAGTGGCCAGACAAATGTGTGGTTCCTGAAGAGGGGCAGCAGTCTTTTCAGTAGTTGCAGGGGAAACAGTCGGGATGATTGACTGATTGGCCTTGTAACATTAACCATAATGGCCGTGCTGTGCTGGTACTGTGAACGGCTGAAAGCAAGGGGAAACTACAGCCATAATTTTTCCTGGGGGCATGCAGCTTTACTGTATGGTTAAATGATGATGGCATCCTCTTGAGTAAAATATTACAGAGGTAAAACAGTCCCCCATTCAGATCTCCGGGTCGGAACTACTCAGGAGGACATTGTTTTCAGAAGAAAGAAAACTGGCACTCTACGTATTGGAGCATGGAATGTCACATCCCTTAATCAGGCAGGTAGGTTAGAAAATTTAGAAAGGGAAATGGTAGAGTAAAGTTAGATATAGTGGGAATTAGTGAAGTTCAGTGACAGGAGGAACAAGACTTCTGGTCAGGTGAATACAGGGCTATAAATACAAAATCTAATAGGGGTAATGCAGGAGTAGGTTTAATAATGAATAAACAATAGGAGTGCGGGTTAGCTACTATGAACAGCATAGTGAACGCATGATTGTAGCCAATATAGACTCAAAGCCCACGCCTACCGTAGTAGTACAAGTTTATATGCCAACTAACTCCACAAATGATGAAGAGATTGATGAAATGTATCATGAGATACAGGAATTACTCAGATAGTGAAGGGAGATGAAATTTAATAGTCGTGGATGACCGGAATCTGATAGTAGGAAAAGGAAGAGAGGGAAACGTAGGAGGTGAATATGGGACGGGGGTAAGGAATGAAAGAGGAAGCCACCTGGTAGAATTTTGCACAGAGCGTAACTTAATCATAGCTAACACTTGGTTCAAGAATCATGAAAGGAGGTTGTATACATGGAAGAGACATGGAGACACTAGAAGGTTTCAGATAGATTATGTAATGGTAAGACAGAGTTTTAGGAACCAGGTTTTAAATTGTAAGACATTTCTGGGGCCAGATGTGGATTCTGACCTCAATCTATTGGTTTTGAACTGTAGATTAAAACTGAAGAAACTGCTAAAAGGTGGTAATTTAAGGAGATGGGACCTGGATAAACTGAAAGAACCAGAAGTTGTAGAGTGTTTCAGGGAGAGCATTAGGGAATGATTGACAAGAATGGGGGAAAGAAATACAGTAGAAGAAGAATTCGTAGCTTTGAGAGGTCAAATGGTGACGGCGGCAGAGGATCAAGTAGGTAAAAAGATGAGGGCTAGTAGAAATCCTTGGGTAACAGAAGAAATATTGAATTTAATTGATGAAAGGAGAAAATATAAAAATGCAGTAAATGAAGCAGGCAAAAATGAATACAAACATCTCAAAAATGAGGTCGACAGGAAGTGCAAAATGGCTAAGCAGGGATGGCTAGAGCACAAATGTAAGGATGCTGAGGCATGTATCACTAGGGGTAAGATAGATACTGCGTACAGAAAAATTAAAGAGACCTTTGGAGAAAAGAGAACCACTTGTGTGAATATCAAGAGCTCAGATGGAAACACAGTTTGGTTAGGCTAAGAATGGAAAGCATAAAAGTGGAACGAGTATATAGAGGGTCTATACAATGGCGATGTACTTAAGGACAATATTATGGAAATGGAAGAAGACATAGATGAAGATGAAATGGGAGATATGATACTGCGTGAAGAGTTTGACAGAGCACTGAAAGATCTAAGTCAAAACAAGGCCCAGGGAGTAAACAACATTCCATTAGAACTGCTGATAGCCTTGGGAGAGCCAGCCCTGACAAAACTCTACCATCTGGTGAGCAAGATGCATGAGACTGGCAAAATACCCTCAGACTTCAAGAAGAATATAACAACTCCAATCCCAAAGAAAGCAGGTGTTGACAGATGTGAAAATTACCAAACTATCAGTTTATTAAGTCACGGCGGCAAAATACTAACACGAATTCTTTACAGACGAATGGAAAAGCAGAAGCTGACCTTGGGGAAGATCAGTTTGGATTCCGTAGAAATGTTGGAATGCGTGAGGCAATACTGACCCTATGACTAATATTAGAAGATAGATTAAGGAAAGGCAAACCAATGTTTCTAGCATTTGTATACTTAGAGAAAGCTTTTGACAATGTTGACTGGAATACTCGCTTTCTAATTCTGAAGGTGGCAGGGGTACGATATAGGGAGTGAAAGGCTATTTACAATTTGTACAGAAACCAGATGGCAGTTATAATAGTCGAGGGGCATGAAAGGGAAGCAGTGGTTGAGAAGGTAGTGAGACAGGGTTGTAGCCTATCCCTGATGTCTGTATATTGAGCAAG
Source organism: Schistocerca serialis cubense (assembly GCF_023864345.2). NCBI lineage: Eukaryota > Metazoa > Arthropoda > Insecta > Orthoptera > Acrididae > Schistocerca > Schistocerca serialis. Next base: position 10,934,989 of record NC_064644.1, read on the forward strand.
CACTAAAGGAAATCAAAGAAAAGTTTGGAATATGAATTAAAGTCCAAGGAGAGAAAAATTAAAACTTCAGATGAACAGAGTGGACAGTACTTTGAAAAAAGGCTGTAAGATGAACATCAATAAAAGGAAAATGCGGAAGTCGAATTAAATCGGGCGATGCTGTGGGAATTGGATTAGGAAATGAGACTCCTAAAGTAGTAAATGAGTTTTGCTATTTGGAGAGCAAAATAACTGATGATGGTTGAAATATAGAGGATATAGAATGCAGACTGGCAATGTCAAGGAAAGCATTTCTGAAGAAGAGAAATTTGTTAATATCGAGTATAGATTTAAGTGTCAGGAAGTTGTTTCTGAAAGTATTTTTATGGAGTGTAGCCATGTATGGAAGTGAAACATGAACGATAACTAGTTCGACAAGAAGAGAATAGAAGCTCCCGAAATGTGGTGCTATAGAAGAATGTTGAACATCAGATGGGTAGATCAAATAACTAATGAGGAGGTACTGAATAGAATTGGGGAGAAGAGAAATTTGTGGCACAACTTGCCTAGAAGATGGTATCGTTTGGTAGGACATGTTCTGAGGCATCAAGGGGTCACCAATTTAGTACTAGAGTGCAGCACGGAGGGTAAAAATGTAGAGGGAGACCAAGAGATGTACACACTAAGCTGTTTCAGAAGGATGTATGTTGCAGTAGGTACTGCGAGATGAAGCGGCTTGCACAGGATAGAGCAGCATGGAGAGCTGCATCAAACCAGTCTCTGGACTGAAGACGACCACAACAACAACAATTACCATTAAGTTGATTGGAGTTCGAATGTAAGAACTAGTGGGCCTTTGAATGTCCTCTGCAAGATCTGCTATTATCTACCAAATGTAATATTCTTACTGGTCACTTCTGCTGAAGAAATTCTTCATTACTTTACCTACATTTCTCCAGAAGGTAGTTCCTCAAGAAGGAAAGTATACAAAGTATGTGAACCTATTTTAGCTTGTTATCGTACAGGATCCCAGTATTAGTAAGTTAGTTTTAATTATTTGAAATTGTGTGTTACTTAAACTACTAGCTGAGAACAAATGGTGTGTCTATACAATTACTTTCAGTGCAGTGACTAGTTTGATCGATTAAAGCCCCTGGATAGCATGCTCGTGACATTAACAAACATAACAGTTTCTGAATAGCTCTTTAAAGACATTGGAGAAATTCAAGAGTGGACTCATTACAAAGCCCTCATAGAACCCTATATCTCATCTCCCCATTCTTGAATTTATCTTTATTCCTCCTGTCCACTTTCTCAATGCGACTATTTGGCATCTGATATGAAAGTAAAACTATACCCATTCAAGAGAAATGTTGTTAATTTTAGTATAACATGTAGAATCTAATGGTCTGCACAATTGGAGGCTTAACTGAGATAATCAATGTATGCCAGGATAATTTTTATAATTTAAGGGGTGAATGTAACAACTTGCTGAGTCATCAGAAGCCATACAAACAAGATACAGAAATTTTCTGTATCAGAGATATTGAATGCTATCTCTCTCTCTCTCTCTCTCTCTCTCTCTCTCTCTCTCCCCCCCCACCCCCCCCCCCCCCCCCCCACCCCCCCAAATGGTACTACTACTGTTGAGAGTACCACATTAAATCTTGTGACTGCTTTGCCTTCACTCCTCCCTAGCAAAATATAAAATAATTTAGTGATATTTTGAAGTAATTTAGTCCACAACACTGTATTTTAAAGCTCACCAATTTATTCACAAGAATGCTACAGAGTCATGAGGCCACGTTTATTTGCATTCACTCTGTTCCACAGCCACTATGAGAAGATAAGATACAGTTGCCTCCTCCAATTGTTATTAATTTTGTGACACATGAAAATGACCTGGCAGAAGAGATGAAAATTACTTGAGTGAGTGACAATCAAAGATAAAGAAATACTTTACAGAAGGAAGAGGAGAGAGAGAGGAAAAAAATCTAAAACCACAAAGCTAAACAGAAAGAGTTAGTCCACAGCCAGCAGAGGTGTGTTACAAGATCCATTCAATAAATAACTGGAAAAATTGTATAAAAGATGCAAAACTTTAAAGTTTGTGCTTCTTTGTTATTTTTTGGTGGTGTCCTAGAACTAGTATCAAATGGGACTGGCAGACCTGCCTTGCAAGCAGCATGCTGGGAATCAAGATGTTGGTACCCTTGCACGTTTGCACCAACATGGATCAGTGGAATGTCATTATATTTCTGTTAGCTGAAGGTTCGAGACCAGTTAAATTCACTGTTGGGTGGCAGTGCAATATAGTGAAAGCTAGAATGAGATTTTCGCACTGCAGCGGAGTGTGCACTGATATGAAACTTCCTGGCAGATTAAAACTGTGTGCCGGACCAAGACTCAAACTCGGGACCTTTGCCGTTCGCGGGCAAGTGCTCTACTGGCGGAAGTAAAGCTGTGAGGATGGGGCGTGAGTTGTGCTTGGGTAGCTCAGTTGGTAGAGTCCTTGCCCGCAAAAGGCAAAGGTCCCGAGTTCGAGTCTCAGTCCAGCACACAGTTTTAGTCTGCCAGGAAGTTTCATAGTGAAAGCTGTCTGAGTCAGACACAAGTGTACAGGTAAGTTCAAAAGGTGTGTAACAAGTGTTGCAGATTTGTCACACCCAGGACGCTCTGTCTGTGCAGACGCAGAGAACAAACTTGCGAGAATTGTACATTGATTTGGGGAAACAGTTGTGTTAAGGTGAGTGATATTGAAGCAGTGATGAACATTAGCATCGAATCAGTGCACCGTATTCTTCATGATGTACTGATGTTCCAGAAACTGTGTGTGAGATAGCTTCCAAAGCATTAAATCAGAAATGAATGAAAGGAGCATGGATGTATGCAGGGAGACCTGAAGTTCATATCCTAGCCACCTCCGCCCCCCCCCCCCCCCCTTCTCCGCCAAGATGCCCAGATCTGGCACCTTCAGATTGTCACATTTGTAACTCAGTGAAAGAAGTTCTTAGTAGCTCAAGGTTTGCTGATAATGAGTAAGTCCAGGCAGCAGTTCATAACTGGTTACACACCTGCTGGAAGTGGTATTGCAATCCATTCTCATAATAGATTCTTTAAAAAAAATCTGTTTTTTTAAAATTGAATGACACTTGTATATTATCTGTCCACACCTCAGCCATTACCTACCCTTCCCCAGTCATCCCCTTTCATTCCCCCCATCCTTTCTCCCTTCACCTACTTCAGTTGACACAACCCCTCACCCAATTTGAGCTGCAGAGCTAAGTTTTTAGTCTTGTTTATGTGCCTTTTGACAACTCTGCACCTCCACTATTCATATTGTTCACATACCACCAGTAATTTCCATTACTAGGATAATTTTTCATACGCAGCTCTGCCCAGACTTCATTTGTTAGATACATTAAGGCTTTCTCTGAGGAAAGTCCTTTACAAAAGACAAATTGAGATATGACTGACAAATCCTGCTCAGAAATATGGGTCTGTATTATATCACAGGCCATTTCCTACATATAGAGAAAGAGGCAGTGGCAGGGGAGAAATAGATCTTTAATTGTATCTATTACTGTATTTATAGTATGTCTCACGTAAACTATGTACAATTTGTCATTGAATTGCCCTTGTATTTATTGTAAGTTTAAATTGAAACCTGTACAATTTGACACGTTCCATATCCTTGTGATTGACTCACTAACTGGATCTATGGAACATGAAATAAATAAATAAATAATTAGGGGTTATTTTATGGTCACCATTTTTATATTGGGTGTCATTGTGGCATACTGAAATCCATCATGAAATATACCTTGAGTTACTGACTTACTACAGACATTCGTCACTATATCAAGACAGTGCAAGATGTCACTACTCTACTAGAAACCACTGTCATAGACAAAAGATTTAACAGTTTTAGCGACTCAAAGATTATAGTCCTGGGGTATGTATTTGAAACTAATTTAGGAGGGGCTGTTAATTTTAAGCATATGGTTGTCATAGTTTATACAGTGCCTGCTGAAGTAAATCTACCACATTCCCTGTTTCTGCTAAAGAAGTAATCTTTTTAATGTTGTTATTGTCTTCAGTCTGAAGACTGATCTATTATCATATTAATGACTGAATGATTCCTTGGAGCCTCAGGATGCATTGTATTCATTCATTTAGTCAAGTTTCTTTCTTCCCCAGTTTGATTTACTACCATCTCACTAGTTATTAGATCTACCCATCTAATCTTCAGCATTCTTCTGTTGCACCATATTTCAAAAACTTCCACCTCTTCAGGTCTGAACTGTTTATTGTCCACGTTTCACCTTGAGGTGGATGCTCGGGTGAGATACACCAAGCAACACCTTATAATCATGAGTTCATTTATTTACCTCTTCACACAAGTAAGGCTTACAGAGAACTGGATGGCGGAACTACACAAAAGATAATGTTTTGCTAGGTTCAAAGATGAGGCTCAGATCAATACTGGTGTCGATCTCATCCGCGCCACATAGCTCCCCCCTCCCCCTCCCCACCCTGCAGTACCGAGTACTCCTGAGAGGGCGGGGGGGGAGGGGAGTAGGGGGGGGGGGGGTGATTACGGCGTCAGCAGGGGTGGTCCACAGGAGTCCAGCCACCGAACCTGCAAGTCGTTGAAGTTCGCTGGGTGTCGTACTGGGTGTGCTGGTCGTGCGGCGACAGGTAGGCCGGTGATTTGTGGGAGAAACGGAGCGACGACAACGATGTCTCCGGTGGGCATGGCGAACACACGATGCATGTGCAGCTCAACGTCGGTCGAGAGGGGAACAAATTTCACCAGGTGGCAGGGAATGGCGGAGGTTGTGTCATGAGCACCGGATGAAGGGAAACATACGACGAACAGCGTGTCATCGCATAGTATTATAGAGATGTCGTGGAGTATGTCTGGGGGGACAGGCACAAACACCCCGAGTGAGGGCACATTCAAGATGGGGGGGGGGGGGGGGGGGCGGCGTGAGAAACCTCGACAGGGTGAGGCAGCCGACGGGGGAGAGGTCGAAGGGACCAGAGAAGGGCCCGGCGGTGAGGGTGTGATCGTAGGTAAGCTCGACGTGGGGAGCACGTGATCACTCGACAGAGTGCGTGAGACCGGAGTAGAGGTGAGGTCGGAGAAGAGCTCAACGATTGGAGCTGGAAGTCACTCGACCGAGTGTGTAAGTCCAACGTGGAGGGAGTGGTCGGAGCGTCGTGAGCCACGACAGTGAGTGGCGTGGTCATGGCCTGAAGGGGGCTAGAAGCGGGCTCGGCATGAGCAGGCTTAAGTCTGTTGAGAGAGACTGTAACAGAAGAATCTTTTAGCTGGATGTCATAGGTGTTGGCTGAGCACCGGAGAACTCGGTACGGGCCGGTATATGGGGGTTGGAAGGGAGCACGGACAGTGTCATCTCGGAGCATGACATACTCGCAATTGTTCAGAGATTTCGGGATGTGAACCTTAGGGCGGGAATGGCTGGTGGGTGGAGGGAAGTGGAGGTTGATAAAGTGG